>NC_055964.1:8935435-8967935 GCF_018492685.1 Alosa sapidissima
AGGAACTCTCTCATTGCTTCATTCAAACTATAAAGAAGACAGAGTTGAAATTTGCAATGCATATAAACGTCTACCATATCTGCGCACAGGGGAGACACTACAATCAGACTCACAAAGATGAAGGCAGATTTTCACACCTTTTCTTGTGTGTGCGCAACACTTCTCTTTGTATAAAACTCTCAAAGCTTTCCCCCTCACGTTGCAGAACAGATTGAAGCCATCACTTTGTTTGCCAACGAAGACTTTTTCCATTTTCACAAAAGTACAGTGCTAACCACGCAACTCAGGCAGAGAAAAAACTTCCCTGCAGCTTGTTTTCATAGAGGAACTCTTAAAGCACCACACAGACCACTTTGATGAGGGGTTCTTAATAGAACCCCTATAAGCACTCTTACCACTGGCATTATGGCTGTTTTTAACTGTGATGCTTCAGATGTTTTATGTTTAGTATAAAGAACATGGGAAGTGACTATATTTCTCTCTGCAGGGATCCTGACTGCAATCAGCATTATATATGTATATGCACACAACAGAAAAAAGCCAAAGCCCCATACTACATTAAACAAACACACTGACTCTCATCACAGAACTATTAACAAGCCTCACAGGCAAGATCTTAAGTCTCGTTTGGGGCCAATATATTGGCCAAATAAAAGCAGTGCCGTAAATATGAGTAATTGTGTATGTGAGGGGCTCTGGCAAGCCATGTAAATCACTGGGGTGCTTGCGGACAGACAGCTATACCGAGCACTCATGATTGCTCGCCGGTTGCCGAATCGGCGCTGTCAGTTTTGTCTTTGTTATTCTTCTTGCTGCTGCCTTCTCGAAATCCTAACGGAGGGTACAGTGTGGCAGCTTCATGTGTCTAATCAGAACGACTCTCGAGTTCTCACAGTCCTGCTATGAACTTTTGACAATCTTACGAAATATCCCTACACCACATTCTGGCAAGTGCATTTACTGCATCATGACATACTGTATCTGCTACTATTATACATAGAAATGAATACATGATGGTATTTATGTTATTTTATATTTCATTATTTTATCCATCCTCAGGTTTTTATTTCTTTCTTCTTCTTCTTCTTCTATTTTAGAGGTATAGATCAGCTCACTCACTGGGCTTACGGAAAGCAGCAGTTGTTGAGCAGATTGCACATGTCCTAAACAAGGTCATTACACGCCAACAAATCACCTATTGATTAAAGAAACAAACAGGCATGGACAGCCAAATGAATTTCCAGATCGATACAGCCACAAAACTTCATACAGTAGAAAGGGGGGGGGGGGGGGGTATAGGCTACGTGTGCTACCTGAGTGTGTTGGTGTGTGTGCCTGTGTGTGTTACTGGGCAGATGGTCCCAATTCAAGTCAGCTCATATAAAAACTGTGTCGGGGCTAAACTGGGACTGGCTGTTGGAGGATATGAGCGTGACAGTCATTAGGTCCTCATCTGGGCCACCATCAGTCAGTCAGTTAGCCTCATTATTGACTTTTGTCTGCCGCCAGTGACCGGAGGCATGCCTGTCAATCACAGCAGTGACAGCCTCACCTCCCAGACATGCTACTTGTGTTTAATGACACCATGGGTGGGGGTGGAGAGGGCTGTGGCAGAGACACACAAACACACGCACGCACGCACACACACATATACACACACACACACACAAATAGATATGCAGTATATAATTTTTTGTACAGTCTCTTGCCAACACCGACGAGTTAAACATGAAACCAAGTCAAGAGCTGTAAAGGAGATGCAGTGTCAATGAAATGTAGCGTGAGGCTGGGAGAGACAAGCACAGCCCTCCTGAGAGACAGCAGAACAACACGATATAGTGCCTGGATGAGGAGCGAAGCAAAGTTCACAAAGTCGCTGCAGCAGACCAGCTGTTGTGTTGTGTTGTGTTGTGTTGTGCTGTGTTTGACTTGAGTCAAGGTTGGGTTGAGTCGAGGTCGTTTGTGGCAGCTATGGTATCCGGTCGTGGCAGGGGATGGGGTTGGGGGTGAGGATTGGTTTGGGTCACCATGACCTTGCTGTGCCGTCACGCACTAACATGCTAGGACTCATCGTCGGCTCTGGCTCCAGTGGAACCTCTACGTCAGGGAGAGTGTGAGGGAGTGGGAGCACCCGCTGTCACTGGCATCTGCACCATCTGTTCTGACTCAGTACTGTGATGGTGTGATTTACCCCAACACCATGCCCCTCCTCCTCCTCCGCCTCCTCCACTGCATAAAGCTTCTTACGGTCTGAGCCCAGAGGTTAGGGTTAATGTGCCTGAATACCACTCGATTAACGTGCAACCACTTCACTCTGGTACACTGTAAAAAGCAACCAGGTCATCCCTGGGACAGCTTTTTACCACTACGGCTGGGGTTAGTGACCGTATGAGGCCTGTCAACTGTAGTCTTGGTTCACCTTGTGCAAGTCACTGCCTGATTATTTTTTCACAGCCTTGTTTTTTTTTTCACTTTTAGGGTCGAGTTTTAATCAGAAGTGCGAGAGTCTGCCTATGGAGTTCAGAGACTGCATCTTTTTTTTCTTTTTCTCCATCTCTCGCTCTTTCTCCCCTCACTTGCTTTCTCCATCTCTCCCTCTGCCTCTCTACTGTGGGCTCAAGGTCGGTCGCTAGGAAAGCAACAGCTGGAGCAAGCCTCTAAATCCGCTGCTGGTTTTAAATAAATGTGTATTTATTTTCACTCTTTATTAATGACTCACACAGCGAGTTTTCAAATATGGGTGTCTGTGGAGGATCTTGTATGTACCCATGTGATATTGAAAGAGAGAGACAGTGAGTGTGTATTTGTGTTTGTATGAGAGAGAGAGAGAGAGAGAGAGAGAGAGAGTGACCGAGTGTGGATTTTTATATGTATGACCGTGTGTATACCCCCCACTGTGAGGCAAATATGATTGTTGGTGGGGTAGCGGCATTGAGTGCAGTACTGTGGCGCAGCCTGAGATGAGGCTGTGTGAGTCATGCCGGAGTGAGCCTGGCTGTTTGCTCTTGTCTGATGTGTGTGTGTCTTTGTGTGTGTGTGTGTGTGTGCATGCTTGCATGTGTGTGTACGTGGTGGTGGGGAGGAGGGAGGGCAGGCTATGCTAAGCAGGCAAGCAGACAGCCCTCTCCGGGCATGTGATTTCCTCTGTGAGTGATGGAGAAGGCTGGGGGGTGGGGGAGGGGGGGAGAGGAGGTGGGTAATCCTGGCCCCAATACATTCACACGTCCTTCCTCACTTAACCGGCTGGATTCAAGCAGGAAAATCAAAGCTGGAGACTTACCCAAAGCCTCGCCCCCTTCCCCTGCCTCCACCACCATTTCCACTGTCACCACTCCTCACTTCTTAACTGCTTATCTGAAAGGGGAGACACATTGATCACAGGCCAACCAAATCTGCCTAAAACAATGTGATGTGCCTGGTTAGCTCTGGGTAATGAAAACTGTTCAGCCATACATGTGGGCAGGCAGGGGGGGGGGGGGGGTGAAATTAATTGATGCTTTGGTTGTTTCTATAGATTCTTCATCTGTCTCTCACTTCTTTCCTCACCAGATGCACCTACTTGTATTTCTGCATGTGTGAAGCTAAAGTTGTGTTTGCTTTGCTTGAATCAATGGCAACGAAAAGGGAAAGTCAGACATGCTCCCATGTGGTGTGCTCTCCTCTCTGAGTGAGCATGGTATCCATCACCTCAAACAGCTAGAGAGAGAGAGAAAGAAAGAGAGAGAGAGATATTTGAGCTGTTCAGGCTGGTTCAGTAGTGTAGTCTACATGATATGCAGGACTATGCAGTATACCCACTTAAAAAGCAACATCTCAGTATACCCTCTGAAAATTGCCAACTTTTCAAATAATCTTGGAGTGAGATTGCTGCGGAAATTTTTGTTTGGCTCATTCAGCATTATTACCGTACAGTAAAAAAAAAAAACGTACATCAGTGGTTCTCAGGTATAGGGACCAGGGTCCCAGAGTTTAATTAACATTGGTATCAAAGGGATCTACTACTAGGACCTCGGCCTGAACCTGCGTTCTTCTGATGCTGTGTCACCCTAAGGGTGTTTTGTAAGAATTTAAGAAATGTTTGTATATTTTAACTTTTAAATGCATCAATCAGGTGCACTTTCAAAATAAAGTCAGAGGTCAGGCTTGCTTATTTGTATGCTTATATTATATTTGCTTATATTTGTGCTGTAGCCTAAGCTATTTTGCACTTCAGAATTATAACCATTCACACACAGGTGGAATAGTTATGATGATATTGCAATAAGTTCACAACCACAAAACATATATGCTACATTTCACAGTTCAGAAATGTTCAAAAATTTGTGTACATTTCAGCACTCCATGAAATTATGCAGAAGTGGTCACCTGTGTTATTCAGCTAGTTCATTTAAGATAATATATTGGTCATTGTAATGGCCATAGCCTATAGCCTACATGCTCTTCCTTTTTCAGGATGTACTCATATCTGGGAACGTATGATGTGAATGTTTGCATATGGCTTATGTCAGGCTTTATATCAATATTTGTGTCTCATTATTTGATTTTATTCATGAAGCATGTCAATAGAAATATATTCATTTATCTGTGTAAGTGGGATTGGCTGGAACCTGACAATATAAGAACCATGATAGTGGGATAATCTATGGCTGAGCAATTTACAAAAATGTATGAACTGACAAATAGTTTACATTAGAATACATTATAATTTCGCCCCAATGAGACTATGTAGAAATGTGTTGCAATTTCAAAACCGGATTACTCAGGAACCACTTATTGCACATAGGCATGCTTTATATCCTCGTATTCGGTACGGTTTGCTGTTTATTGTGATATTGGGTTTGCCACGTGTTATGTGAAGGGTTAGTGAGATATTTAACCGAGAGTAATGGGTGTGCACTGTGTGCAAAATGCAAATATGATTAGCCTATAATTGCATGATATATATACATATACATACATTTATAAATATCCAAATACAAAATACAAATATAAAAATGTGACATACAAATAAATAAACAAATTTACATAAATAAACGTGTCTTTGTAAATATATTTTCAAGATTTGAAAATAAATATGCTTGACTTTGTATGTGGAATCTGCATTTGTGAATCTCCTTTTTGCTTTTATGTCGATGACGTAATTTTGAGACATTCCTACTGCACACCAAGATCCACAAATAAATACCACTAGATTTGAATGCGAAGACACCCTCCACTGAACAACCAGCAGATGGCAGTGTTGTACAACATGTCTGTTATCAACTGATAGCAACTGAATCTTTCCGACGCTGTTTTCCCTAGTTCAGTTCAGTCAAGTGGTCTATGACTAGCAGGATTAACGACATGGAAGACACTGGATTACTGGACATTACATTACATTACATTACATTACATTTGGCTGACGCTTTTTAACCAAAGCGACTAACAACATGGTAAACAGTAAGTTTTAGAACAATTCTCACAATTTTAGGACAGTTTAAAAAAAAAACACATTAGAGTACAGTAAGAATAAGTGCGTCGGTGAGTGCTGTATTTTAACAGTTACTTGTCAGTTTAAACGGCTGGTGAGTGCTAGGATCAGTAAGACTTGTTGTAAGTGTTGCTATGAGAGTAGATGTTCTCTAAAGAGCTGGGTCTTCAGGAGTTTTTTGAACGTGGAAAAGGATGTCCCTGCCCTTGTAGGAACTGGCAGTGTGTTCCACCAACGAGGAACAACAGATGAGAAAAGTTTGGATTGGCTTGAGCGTACCGGCGGTAGAGCTAGACGTCGTTCGTCAGAGGAGCGCAGCGGTCTGGAGGTAATGTAAGTCTGTATGAGGGCATTCAAGTAGGTGGGAGCAGAACCGGAGACTACTTTGTAGGCAAGCGTTAGAGACTTGAATTTGATGCGGGCCGCCATAGGTAGCCAGTGTAGCCGGATGAGCAGCGGGGTAACATGTGCCCTTTTGGGTTGGTTGTAGACCAGGCGCGCCGCTGCGTTCTGGATCATCTGAAGTGGTTTCACTGCGCAGGCTGGGAGACCTGTCAGGAGGGCATTGCAGTAGTCGAGTCGTGAGATGACTATTGCCTGAACCAGAAGTTGGGTAGCATCTTGAGTCACTGGACACATAAATGTATGTATATGTATATATATCCTTTTATATATATTTAAATCATTTTGAGACAATTCTCACTCCATACCTGCCTGCAGCCTAGGCTACTTCCAAAACTCCAAAGCTGCTTGCTGTCAGATTGGGTTCCGAGGGAACAAGTTCAGTGTATCAACAACACTCAATAACAGTTTATGTGATGTGTTAATCAATTAAATTCCCAACAATTTCACAACAGCTAGTTCTGGAGTAGGCCATTCAACTAGCCAGCTTGCTTACGACGAGACTCCGGCTGCGCAGTTGGCACCCGCTTCCTTATTTGGGTTTTGGATTGCCAGGTTTTAGCCTATGACAAAACGGTTGAAATTGAAACTAAGTTATCGTGTATGTGTATACACAATCTGACGTGACTCGCGGGAGATATCGCGGAATTTTGTTTGCAATAAACACAGCAGAACTTTCATTCCTACTCATTAAAATGAGCATGATGACTGACGAAATAAATTCTTATGTAGTTTAAATAAACCACTGTTGTCATACAGTTAACAGGCCTGCATTGTAGCACATAAATTTAATATCAAGTGTTTTCCCTATATGTGTGTCTATCTATTTAGCCAACAGCAGAAAATAACAGAATATCCAAACGTTTTCAGTAGGCTAGCCTACCATTGTTGCAGAAATCACATATAAGAAGGTATCCCTTCGATTTCTGTTTATTTTCGCATATTCCAACATAAGGAAGCAGCATGAGCCTCCCGTCATAATCGTCATGAGGACATTCCTCCTAAATGGCCCTATCACGTCTTTGAACTGACGTCATGTTTCAGCTCGTGCAGCTCGTGGAAGTCAACTGCAAGATCTGTCTGCAGGCTAAGACTCCCGCGATATTTTAAGGCCATGTGACATGGTGTCACGGTGGTAAGTCCCTCCCCGGCTGACAGAAGTCGGACAGAATTTCTAACCAGTAAGCATTGCGTCCATACCAGTATGCATTGTGTTCAACCCAGCATGCATCACATCAAGTCAGATCTGCACAGATCTGCCGCAAGTCGAACTCGCCTAGTGCTTCTGGGAAAAGCATTATGAGGGCGGGAGAGGGGTTATAGGCTACATGTGTGGACGGAGGGTCAACTTGAAGCTCTCCTGGTACACTGACCTCGAATGTGACGACAGTGCAGTGGGATCTCACATAAGGTTTTCTAGACCGATTATTAGAATTGCCGTGAAAGGACAACAATGAGAAAGTAATGCTAATATAATACTGTGAGATAGTCACTAACCCTCAAGAAAAACTTGTCCTTTTCCCCCTCTCAAGATGATGAAGCAACTCTCTGACAACCCTTAGCAAGCCTGTGTATGTAGGCCTATATTGTATAGAAATGTGATATTGCTTTCATAGTCAGGCAGAGATGAGAACAATGTGGTCGAATCAGTGATACTGCTCTCCATGCTAATATTCTCTATTTTTCTTGCCTAGAGCGCCATGCGGGACAAACATCCCGCCTGACTGTGCGCGTGTGTGTACATCTGCTCGCGCTCTGCAGTGAGAGAAAGGTTTCTTGTCGTGGGATTACAGGTCAGAAAAAGCGCCATTGCCCCCTACTGGCACCTAGCGGAATCACCTTCTGGAATTCTATCTCTACCTCTGTATTTGCTCAGGCATATGACAAAAAATGTGTGGGCTCTGCCGAATGAATCACTGTTTCTGTTTGGGAGTGGGAGTAGAGGCAGAGAAAAGAGGCAGACATTCTGTTGTTGAGGAAGACGCGCGCGCACACACACACACACACACACACACACACACTAGGGGATATGAAGTTGATGAAATAAAAGGAGATATCAATGGAGATGTTTTAAAAATAATGAGGGTGAAGTAATATGGAGTGACATGGCACATTCTCATTAAGCCTGAGGTCAAATGCACAAGGCTGCACCCTGCAACCCTGCGTGACTCATCACTTCCTCCAAAGAAAACTCAGTAAGCTAAATAAATAAAATGTGGGGGCTGTCATTGGTATGTTTGCTTCCACACAATTATTCACTTCGAGGTTTCTGCGGTAACCCCGAAGTCAGAGAAAATGTTTTGTCAGTTTTGAAATAAGAATGACCCCAATCCTTCCACAGCAATAGCAAGGCGAGTATCAGCACTGGCGTGCATGCCAGGCCGATTCAGATGTTCCACTGCAAAGTCTGCAATAAACATTTCACAGCAGCAGTTCAGAAGTGTCTCTCATGGTCTTATGTTGTAATTCATCACATCAGGTTTTTTCACCTGCATTTCAGTGAAAGAACCTCTTTTTTCTTAATCTCCTAATTATGCTTTATCATTTCCATCTTTCACGCACAACACAACCAAAGCTGCCGACGACCTCTCAGCGTGTTCTTGGAGCTGGCTGTGTCATTTCCCCTTTTTTCCTACTCCCTCAATCTCCCTACCTTCTAATCTCAGTACAAGGACCAAAGCATGACCCCTATCTAATTAAGTTATCACGACTGACTGATTACTGGCTGAAGGAAATTAAGCTTTCAAAACATATTTTGAATGGGTTGATGTATTTTTTTTTTCTTCATCCACTCTCCCTGAGGAAGTATTACGGGCAGAATACTTCACATTATGTCAGAAAGCAGGAGGATTTTCTTCATTAGCCAGAGCCCTCTACCTGCACCCCCTCTACCCCCTTCCCACCCCCCAAATCCACTCCCGCTCCTTATCCATCTCCCGTGCTACCTTCTTCATAACCCTCCTCTCCCTTTCCTCCTTTCATCAAAGAGCTGCTTGTGCCTTCTGAATGGACCTATCCTATTCAAAGAGAAACGGGGACACCTATCAAAGTATATAGATGAAAGCAGTCTAATGATGTATTATACATGTGCGCCGATTGAATGAAGGGGTGGGTGGGTGGGGTGGGTTGGGTTGGGTGGAGGAGAGAGATAGATGGAGAAGGAAGAGGAATAGCAGCAGGCTTTTTAGAGGTTTGCAAAGAATGCCTGTCAATTTAGAACCACACTGTGGTGAAGGGAGCGAGATAGAGAGACATTCCTATCAGGATGGCCTCTCTTGCCACCAAATGAAAATCAAATTAAACAGGGAGGGGGAAAAAGGCACAGCCTCTCTGCTGAAGCAATCAAGAGAAAAGGTAATTAATTTGGGAGCGAGTGTGATGTGCACGTGTGTGACGTCCCTCACTGCACTTCTGTCACCTTCATCTCGTCACAAACTGCACATTTCCCTTCTGGCTCACCTACATACACACACGCACCAACACACACACACACATATGCACCAACACAGACACATACACACACACACACCCTATGTCCAAATGGCAATCTGTGTCAATCATCCATTACTATACTGGGAACCACATCAATGACATGCCAATTTGTTTCATAGCCAATGAAGGCTGCCTTTGAAGCTTTTTTGCCATTGTTTCTTGCTTTTGTTGTTGTTGTTGTTGTTTTGCTTCAAATATGGCCCTCAGCAGACCAATGAGATTATTTACTGCGTGCAGCATCTGTTGCTTTTTGCCTACTATTTGTTCACATGTAGCTTAGAGCGTGTGGTACTGGTGCCAATACTGCAGCAACGGCTCTGATGAGTGGACCCAGCTGGACTGACCATCACACCCACAGGCCTGATACCCTCCCCCTCCCCAGCCCCCCCCCCCCCCCCCCCCCTACTCCTGTGACCCTTTCAATGCACCAAATGACCACCAGGCAAGCGTGGATGACTGTGCCACATCGCCAGAAACAATATGACTTACCCCCCCCCGTAGAGATTAATGTGAGATTACGCTGTGGAGATGTATCAGCAGAGTAGCAGTATGTGTCAGGATCGGCACTTGCGTAACACAGCACAGCCACAGTGACACAGCCAGACGATCGTGTACACTGATCGGAAATGGGCAGATTATGCCATATTCACAGAACTTTTTTCTTTTTTTTTATGAGCATTTTAGAACAGAAAATGCACGGCGGAGATGCGTCTGCCCCGCTTAACTCCCATGCTGCACAGTAGTTACTAATGACACTTACGTAAGTGTGCCATCAAAGAATCAGGGCTCCTTTCTTTTATTACCCATCCAGGGCACCCAGTTCTCCCCCCCCCTGTCTCCAGTGCTCAGCTGTGCTGCTACTAAGACATCATGTAAGCAGTCAGCACTTTTCCACACAGCAGGCAGGCCGAGGAGGGCGGCAGGCAGAGAGAAGGCGTTAATTGGATGTCTGGCTTCCATTAAATCGTAACCACGGAGCATTAGGGCCAGCGAAACGTACACTTGCAGTCCATCATGCCACAACGCAGACCCGCGTGCCACGCATACACGCAAACACACACACACACACACACACTACTGGGTTCATTGTAAAGGACTATTTTGTGTGGTTAAATATAACTTAATTTCTATTTCCATCAGAAACTCCCTCTTGCTCACCTGCACACATGCTTACAATACAATACATGTTTAGGAAGTGCAGGTAAGGTGATATGTGTGATGGGGGTGGCCTGTCTTTTATATGGAGTGACAGGAGTCTTACCGTTTAACCACGCATATAATCAAGGGATTCTTAGCACTGTATTCATCATTACACATACTAATATTGTATGAAGACATGGAGATATTAATAGGAATCAGTGTCTTTGTTTCGGTCTGTAACCTATCTTTATTGATTTGGAAGTTCAAGGTTAATTCCAAAATAAAAATGTTGAGCTTCAATAACTGAAGGTGTGTGTGTGTGTGTGTGATATTTTAGACAGGAATTCATAATGTGACAAAAAACATCACTTCTGATTCTGAATTATTTCTAAACTGGATTAAATTAAATTTGATACATCCAAAAAAAGCATCAAACATAATGTTTGCATTCACACATCCAAGGAAAACAACTCGATGGCTTATTCCATGATACAATCAGTGAAGAGCCATACCAAAATAGCAGTTACAGAAAATTTTTCAATAACATCATCACAAAATGAAAACACAATGAATTATTCAAAATACTTCATTTAACATTAAAAAAGATGGGTGAAAATCCATCCTCAGTCAACTAATCTCTGTTTAGAATATTTTACATAATATTAACATTCACATAAATTATTTACAAACTCTCTTCCTTCATTGTCTCTGCCAAAGCGATAATATGCTGTATAAGCACACGCTGTGCCCACATGTGTGTTTGTTATACTGGGCCACACAACCAATTGCATTATATTCGACTGTATTTCCTTCAGTGCGACAAGGCACAGTTACCTCCAGGGATCTTTACATACGGAGTGTAGCTCAGTGTGGGCTATATATATTTTATGAATAAATGTCCAAAACATAAATACAACATATACGTCACACAGAGAGGCATCGTTATCCTCGCATCCAAACTATTATAAACAGAAAGTGATATTGATGCACTTGTTTACTGCCATTTAAATCATGCTTATTTTTTTTATTGTTGTTGTCCTACTTGATGATGAACCGGCCCATAAAAAAGACCAGCAGAGCTGGACCGCCTGACATTTTAGGGAGCCCTTTTGGAGTAGTAAAGATGCCTTTGTGATATATCACCATTGGCTGCCTCATGGCATTGTGGGGATGCTTCTGAGCCAGAGAAAAGAGAGAAAATAGTGGGAAAGTGAAATATGTGGATGAGACAGAGAGAAATAAAGAGAGAGAGAGAGAGAGAGAGAGAGAGAGAGAGAGAGAGAGAGCAGGCCTAGTCAGAAAAGATAAGAGCAGGAGATGGAAAAAGTGGAGACCAAAATGTGCACAAAGAGCCAATGCTCAAGACAGGCGAGTGCTTTGAGAGGCCATAGAGAACTCTTATGTGAGAGGAGGGTGGGAGGGGGAAGAGGGGAAAATGAAATGATGAGAGAGGGAGGATGTTCAGGGGCCGACAGAAATAAAGCCATACAAAAGAAGCGCTGGAAAAAAAGGAAAAGGATTGCGTGAAGAGAGAAGACAACAGGAGAGAGAAAAAGAGGAAAGAGGTGCTGTACAGGAGTGTTAACGGAGACGGAAAGAAACACAGAGCAGCTGGAAAAGAGGGGGATGCAGAGACTGCTACTGGAGAAAAGTGAGATAGTGACAAGGCAGACAGCAGGCATGCTGAGAAAGAGAAAGAGACTCTGTACATGTGTGTGTGTGTGCCTTTGTGTGTGTGTGTGTGTGTGTGTGTGGTCCTCAGGCTGGCGTGTAGAACACCTCTCCGCTGGTCATCCGCCTGATCAGCTCCTTCCAGAGCAGATCACGCTCCCCCTGTGCCCCCTTCATGAAGCCGCGGTTCTCCTGGGCCCGCCGCACCAGGTATGGGATCACCTCGTTGACCGGCCCGTACGGCACATACTTATACACGGGGAAGCCGGCCTGGCCTACAGAGAGAGAAGGAGACAGAGAGGATGTGTGAGTGAGTGAGACAGAGAGAGAGATGGAGGCAGGGAGGGTGCTATACACTTATCACAGATAGACTGTAAGAGTAATGGGATACCTCAATCACCTGCCAGACCAAGAGAGTGGGGGTGAGAAAGAGAGGGAGAGGTTGAGAATCTGAACTAGAGAAGAAGAATAGGAGAAATAAAAGGATGTTTCTTGGGGCAAGATGACCTTAAAGAGGCTGTGAGGGGGACCAACCCATTAGCTGTGAAATGTTTTTTCACACAGCTCACAGGAGGTGAACAGAGGAACAGGAGGCAGAGAAGGAAAAGAAGAAAGTCAACTCTAAACAGAAAGACAGAGAGAGAAAGAGAGACAGAGAGAGAAAGAGAGACAGAGAGAGAGAGAAAATGAGATAGTCACTTTTTCTTTTTTTTCTTTTTTTCTCTCAAAAGCGCAACATGAGACGTTTGTGTTTGGTGGCAAAAGACACCTGTGCTGAGATAATGGTGATTTAGGTGTCAGTCAGCCCACGGGAGCGGATGGGGAGCTCCTGCTGAGCGTGCGCTGAGCAGCCCCCATATCAGTATGCACCGCACCATGCCTTAAGCTCTGGCATGCTCACACACTCCCCATATGCACATAGCCAACCTCAGATGGGGACAGAGCACTGAGAATAAACAGAGAGAGAGAGAGAGAGAGAGAGAGAGAGAGAGAGAGAGGGAGAGGGGAAGAGAGAGAGGAGGGAAGAAGAGACAGATATCACTGCAAAAAATCCTAGAATTCAAAATCTAAGTGAGTGAATATGTACTTATTTTTCTAATATTTGCTTATTACAAGACATTTTTGCACTTGATTTAAGTTATTTTTTGCCTTGTACTAAGTGAAAATCTTCTTGTTCTATTGACAAATCTTGCCAGATAATAGTATTTCCACAAAACAAGAAACTTTCACTTGCAAGATTTGCCAGCAGAACAAGAAGATTTTCACTTTACTTATAACAAGGTCAAAACGGTGCAAAAAAGTGCAAAATGTCTTGTTATCAGCAAATATTAAAAAAATAAGTACATATTCCCTTGATTTAAGCTTATTTATCTCACTTAGATTTTGAATTCTTGGATATTTTGCAGTGTGATAGTGAAGAGAACAGAGGAGAAAGAAAAGAGAAGAGGACAGAAGAAAAAGAGATGCAGAAGGACAAGAGGAGAGGAGATGGTTGCCACGGTGCTACTACTTGCTCTTCCATCTTGTTTGCTTCATCTTACCCAGTGGGAAGCTGATCTGATCACACATCCCCAGGAGTTGACCAAAGTACACCTTCTTGTCCGTCGGCACCAGGTCCAACTCGTTCATCCTGTTTGACAGGCACACATTAATGACCAACAGACAAGACAGACAGATAAGTGCTATTACAAATGCAATGCATATCAGGAGTACATACTGCATAAATGGATAGCAAGGGCTAAGACACTGACACATTCTCAATGCTATCTTGAAAAGACTTCAAGAATCAAGAATCAATCTGAGGCAGGCAGCTATCCGAGACATCACTTTAATGAGATTCTCTCTGATGACTCACTCGCTTTGTGATATTAAGCTTCTCAGGTGGCTGCGGTGTGTCTAACACATTCATGTATGAAATCAAAATTCACCAATCAGTGCGCATATGAAAGAATTCATTTATGATTGTTAGTATGCGCTGAGAGCATGGGCGCAATCCGGAACCGTTCTGTATTGTAAGAGTCTTGAAAAGGGTCTGCGAATAACCTGATGAAGCATTCATACCCGGAAACCACTTTGAAATTTCCACCTCTGAAGAATCCTTTGCTGCCTAGGCTAGCCAAAACACCCGCCCACCCAGCCAGCTCCTTTTATCAGCACATATGTGTGTGTGTGTGTGTGTGCGTGTGCGTGCGTGTGCGTGCGTGTGCGTGTGTGTGCGTGTGTGTGTGTGTAAGCGTGTGTGTTTAGTGGCAAATCTGCAGTCTGCACACGTGTCGGTCTCTGACTGTGAGCCGCTGAGGGCGAGACGTACCTCCTGAGGGTGAACTTGACCGTGTCCAAATTGTGAGAGGCCACCATGACGTTAGCGGTTCTGCTGTTCCCAATCTCCTCCAGCACATAGTCCAGACACCTATAGGGGGTTAAGACAGCAGCAGGGTGGATATTCAAGTCAGTCCCTTATATCAATTCACAAACTGTCGCTTCAAAGGCTTATTGAAAGCCATTGTGTGCATCAGATATATGTGTTTTAAGCATCCCTTTCTTCTTGAATGCATCATAGATTCTACACTGTAAAAGGGAGCAGCAATATTCCGTTGGTTTCATCTGCTAGTTCTGTGCTTCTGGGTTTGCTTCCCTCAGAAAGAGGAAGATTGATTTTATCTTATGAATGGCCTAGTGCAGGCGGTGTACTTTTGTACAATCCTTCTGTCCAGGGAATCATGAGTGTTTGATGGCATTAAAAAAAAATGCTTTTCAGAGGTAAACATGAAAGATAATGGAGAGTGTGTCTCACTTGTGGTACATCTGATTGGTGGACTCATAGTCGGGGTTAATGGGGTCTTCGTAGCCGATCTCGGCAGCCCTGCTTCTCTCCTGGTACATATATGCCCCCCGCACCAGCTTGGCACCGAAGTACCAGCCGTCACGTCTCGACAGCTCCACGTCCATAGACACATTATCAAAGGCTTCCTGAGAGACAGAGCAGGAAAAGCAGAGAGAGGAGAGAGAGTGAGTGAGGGAGATAGAGAGAGAGAGAAAGAAGGAAAGAAGAAAATAGAGCCAAAATAGAGCCAAAGTTGTGTCTGTCTGCTGGGACTAAGCTCTTTTGTCAAATAAAGAATAAATAAATAATTCTTAAATAAATAAAGTGAGATCCATCATCTTGCACACTGCGGACGAGTGAATCATGACGTGTCACGACTAAGGTCAGACTTTTAATTGCTTCAGGGAACATCATTACAGAAAAATGCCTTCATTCACACTGCTGTGAATGTGAAATTGGAATAAATACCCTCACACTCATTATCAAATATGTTCCGACCTCTCAGTGAAAGTGTTAGACTAGACTGGGTCATTAAAACCCTCTTCTGTTAGATAATGAATGGGAGGATAAAGCTTGACTGGCAGAGTGATGGATAGATCTGTTTGGAGATTATCCATACTCTTAAAATGGACACCACAGACGCACCACACAGCAGAAATAATACTTTGTTTATATCTCAGACATGAGCAGTATATATCCCACAGGCCAACACAATTTATAAATTATTATTTCAATAACTAGATGTACCGCAGAGCGGTACAAAATATGACCGCCGCCCAGTCCAGCACATTTTTTCCACAAAAAGAAATCACGCTGAAAGGCCTATATGATTCTAATTGTCTCACTAAATTGCATTATCCACACTCAATTCTCACTGGTATCTGCTAGACAACAAGTACCAAAACACGATTAGTTCATAGATTTCACATGTAAAATTAATTTTATACAACCCCACCTCCATCTTGCCTGTTCATAATTCTGAGAAATTCTTGATTGTTTGTGTTATGTTTATGTTATGTGTGTGGGTGTGTGTGTGTGTGTGAATGTGTGTGTGTGTGTGTGTGCGTGCTTGTGTGTGTGCCTGTGTATGTGCCTGTGCATGCAAGCGTACATATGTCTACTGTGTGAGTATGTGTCATACGTATGATTACTGTGAATGTATGTGTGTGTGTGTGTGTGTGTATCTGTTTGTGCACATGCGTGTACATGAAATGGGAGGCAAACATACGGAAAAAATGGTCATCCTAGGCCCTACAGTTCTCAAGATATTCACAGAGAACTGTGTCTGCCCTACCCTCCTTTCGGGGGGTCCAGTCCAGCGGGGGGGCTACAGATCAAAACGAAAAATGACGGTTCCATGCTATCCATGTGGGGGTACATGCCCACCAAGTTTTGTGTACCCCGGTCTTTCAGTGTCCCGGGAATCCTTGTTGGTGTACGTCACTACATGTACACATAAATTATTTCATTGTAAGGCCCCCCATGAACGAAAGTACACAAAACTTGGCATGCATTCGGAGGGTGTCATGATGATCCTACACTTTTAATTTCGTGCAGTTTTGACCTTGTCAGCCAGAGATATTGTGATGAAAACACCTAATTTTTTGCTTTTTAATTTTTAACTAGGTGGCGCTATACATGAAATAAGTGGTAATGGGATGGGTTGACATGCCCCCTTAAGTACCAACATACATAAAAAAGGTGGACCTCCTAGGCCGTACGGTTCTCGAGATATTCACAGAAAACTGTCTCTGGCCACCTACAGGCCAGTTGGTGTATAGTAACATAAATGAATTTATTGTGTGGCCCCCCATGAACGGAATTCCACAAAACTTGGCGTGCATACAGAGGGTGTCATAATGATCCTACACTTTCAATTTCGTGCAGTTTTGACTATGTTAGGTCACAGATACCTTCAATTACAACACCTCATTTTTACTTTTTTGTGTTTAACTAGGTGGCGCTATACATGAAATGAGTGGTTATGGAATGGGTTGACATGGCCCCTTGAGATCAACATACAAAAAAAATGGTCCTCCTAAACCCTACGGTTTTCGAGATATTCACAGAAAACTGTGTCTGCTTTCGGGGGGTCCAGTCCAGCGGGGGGGCTACAGATCAAAACGAAAAACGATGGTTCCATGTTATCCATGTGGGGTTACATGCCCACCAAGTTCCGTGTACCCCGGTCTTTCAGTGTCCCGGGAATCATTGATGGAAATTTGGGCATGCGAAAAAAAAAAAAGAAAAAAAAATCTGACTAAACCTATATGACCGCCGCTTCGCTGCGCGGCGGTCATAATAATTTATAATAATTATCATAAACAACTGACACAATGAGTCCTTTGCTTTTTTTAATATCTCTTGCACATCATTGCCTGCACATCATTACAATGCATAACACTTTCATCATTCATCTTTAAGAGCCATCACTCAGTGTACAACTGAGAATGCCACATGCATTCTAAAAAGAAACAGGCCATTTCATTGAGGCAGATTCAAACGGTCAGTGTTTGTAATAGAGTGACTGCTGCTATAAGCTCATGGCCTGGCGTCCTCCAACATGGCTTTGCTCTGTGGCGCTAATGTGTTGCTCTGGCAGCTCAGGCAGAAAATGACACCTGAGGCTCGCCTGTGCAGTATGACTCGCTTCTGTACGCAAATTAAAAGAAGAACTCACGGCAAGCATTTAAATGCCCTATGTTACCAAAATGCAATTACTGTGCACATCAGGCCATGACTGTGTTGTAATTGAAATAAAAATGTAAGACCTTATCTTAGGTGTTCTATCAAATGTCTTATTTTAAGCTCCTCAGTAGTCTGAGATACAGGCTGTGATGTATGTTTTTATGAGTTACAGACAGTTACTTCCACCAATGCTTGTCCTGCAAAATCTGCACTGCATATTCTGAAAATACAGTTAGGCAGTTAGTGAGAGAAAAATAAGGTCTATGTAGAGCTGGCCTTTACCTCAATGGAATTCCTATCATCAAAACAGTAACCACAACATATTGTAACGTCGGTGTCTTCCGGACTGAGTGCTAGCCTCCCAGAATGCAATGTGTGTGAATGCTGGATTGTGTAATGTCGGTTTTAGTGAGTGTAATTGCGTTTACCTTGTCATGTATGTGTTAGCTTGTGTAGTCTTTCTTTAGGTTGTACCTCATGTGTTTTACCCGGTGTATTGTATGTGACTACCCTGTTCGTGTATCGTGCTTGTTTTATTGACTTCCCTTGTGTTCCTATGTAATGGTGTCTTGGTATGTGTGTGTTTCCCGCTTCCGCTAATAAACTTTTGCTTGGACATCTGTGTGTCGCATCAATCGTTACAATATATTTCATGCAAGATCATAATCACAACAGCCAATTATCTGTGACTCACTGTCACACATTACCAGAGAGATCCAGAGTACACGCACCTGAGTGGTTGCAATTCATATAAGGAGAGGAGAGCTTGTGCACTCTATACTAAAGTGGTGTAATGGCAATAGCTGATACCAAAAGTACAAGGATAACTGGGCCCAGAGCAATTAACAGATTTTAGAATTCTGTAACTAATTATTCTGTAGATGCATAATATGAACTTAATATGAATCAAATTAGCAGTCTGATCCAAAGTATCAAAACACCTCAGCAAAAAGTTGACCAGCTGACATCTGGTACAAAAAAAAATGTTAATTTCCATGACCCAGCTGTGGCGCAACTGGCTGGGGCACCTGCACCGTACGCCGGCGACCCGGGTTCGATTCCCGCCCCGTGGTCCTTTCCAGATCCCACCCCGACTCTCTCTCTCCCACTCACTTCCTGTCAATCTCCACTGTCCTATCATTAAAGGCATAAAAAGCCCAAAAATGTATACTTACATCCATGACCTGAATGATATATAAAACGATTTTTTTTACAAAAGCCACTTTTCAAAACATGGTCACTTGTATTTGTAACCAGTTTTCTGATGTCTTTGAAATACTGTGGCCTCCAGTGGCTAAGCCCATTGCTCAGCATCTACACACACACACACACACACACACACACACACACACACACACACACACACACACACACACACAAAAGCCACTGAGGAGCCGAGACTGACCTTTAGGTAGCACTGGTAAGTGTTAAAGATGACGGGGCTCTCTCTATTGAAGATCCTCTGCATCTCCAGGGTCAGGCGGCTGATGGCCGGCTGGAAGTACGTTTGTTCTGCGTCCACCATCAGCCTCACCTTATTCTCCATGGCATGCTGCAACAAAGACAAACAAATTTGTTGACACAACATGCCTCTCTGCCCCCCTGGGAGACCTCATCTGTGGGCAGCCTCACAGGCGGACAACATCAAGGGTGTGTTGCTTTTCCTCCCTTTCTTGATAGACTTTGGATGGGTCACAGCTGACCACCACACAGATAGTGGCTTATAAAAGTCACGGCGTGACCCTGGCTTGCTTGCTCGCTCACCCGCTCGTCGCCCTACCTTGGCTAAGACGTCCATCCTCTGCAGCATCCTCTTCATCTGCTCCTCCTCTTCCTCGGTAAACTTGTTCAGGAGCGGTTCCAGCTGACCTGTCTGGGCAAACAAGCAGAAACACATGCTGGAGCAGCATGATAAGCTGAGCTGCAGCATGAGCTGCCGTGCAATTTGTTGACATCCGATTTCAGCACACACACGCTCTTTGGCAACAAATTTAATAGCCAATCTTATCTATTTAATTACGTACATCACTAAAATGTGTAGAGAGTTACGGGACTATTTAGATAAAGACGGATCAATATAGCCCTTCATTATCTCTACTTAAATATCCAAACCCACTTTACCTACCTCAAGGTTTGGAACAACGAGAAGATTGGAAATCCTTGTTCTGTCATCTATCAAGCTGTTCCAGTCCAGCAGGTCAATGGTTCTGTTGGAATAAAAAATGATTTGTTTACCCTGCTCAGTTAAATGGACAGATGTAAGACAACAGGCTCATCAATAATGTGACTTTTAGAGCATTGTAAAAGAAAATCTATTTGTCAGTGAGTTTGTGAATGATCATTTTTCATAAGGTATGGAATATACCAGTATATATATATATATATTTTTTTTTTACCCAGACGAGCCTATTTTCTCTCCTGTGAACCAGCTCTGAAAGTCACCCTTGGCACCAAGCTTCTCCA
Source organism: Alosa sapidissima (assembly GCF_018492685.1). Lineage (NCBI taxonomy): Eukaryota > Metazoa > Chordata > Actinopteri > Clupeiformes > Clupeidae > Alosa > Alosa sapidissima. Next base: position 8,955,586 of record NC_055964.1, read on the forward strand.
AATATGCCTGCAACATAAGTCATGTAGTAGTAATGTGGCAGACTTGATACCTGATAAATAAATCAGGAAAAGATCCTAATGACCCTAATGATCAAATCATACTGTACATGACACATTTTGATCTCTGTAGTCCAGAGACCCATAACTGCATTGGTCACAGAGTACTTTAAATAATGTACAGTGTAGTATATTTTATACAAGGAAAATTAGCTTGAATAGCTCAATCTGATGCATTTACATGTCTTATGCTAATGAGCATGTTGATTAATGTACACTGTCCCTTTTAAATAAATAAACAAACAAACAAGCACCTTATCAAATCAACTGAAATATAAAGGCTATATTAATACCTGCAACTTCCCCAGATCGAGTTTTTGTTCCAGCACCTCCACACCTTCCATTCCCTGTTTGGCAGCTAGAAAATTGAAGAAGCACCTCCACTTCACAAGGACCTCTGAGAACTGAAGCTGCATTGACACACATACCAGATGAATGAATGATTGAATGTGTGTGTGAAGTGGCCTTTGCATGAATAGGCTTTTTGGAAATGAGCCTCAATCACTGTAGTATGGACCATATCAATCTCACCAAGAACTGTGGCCGCCCCAGAGCTGTCATCTTGATGGCGGAGAAACCATCTTCAGAACTCCCTCCTATTGCCATTCACAGGAGAGATGGAAAGGACAGCTTTAAAAGCCGGGGCTTTTCTTTGAACTTGTTCTCTATTTCTAAAAATGGCTTAAGAACCACCCAACCCCCTCAGCCCACCCCACCCCCTCTCTTATGGGATGGATATTCATACACTCCCTGTTCACCTGAAGCTTTGATGCACTTGAGGAAAGTCTCCATGTGTTGGTCACATTTGGCCTCGTCAGCATAAAAGTAGGTGCGAGCACCGGTCACACCTCCCCTACGGTCTCCAAACTGTCGGTGGGCCTTGTACTTATTCTCACGCTGGTTCTCCCCTTTATTGCCAAAATGCAAGAGTAATGGTATCCATTAACAATGCAAACAACAAACAAATAGAACAGACAATAATGAATAGTACACTGAGCTGATTTCTACCTGGGCTCTCTCTCTCTGCAGCAGACACACATGACCTTCAAGGGAGAAGCAAACAAATCAGAGATTAAATCAGCGCTCTACTATTTACGTTCTCATTTCTATTATGTCCGACAGTTAACAGGGACTTGCACAATGTTTTTTGCCATGCAGGTATTTGGTGGGTTAAAGGTAAACATAAAGTCATTCAATACTCTGCTCAGATAACAGATTAGACTAGCAGACAGTTCTATAAATAGCCTCATTCTAAAACGGGTGCTCCCCTCTCGAAGGTTATGACATAATACGACTAGCACAAAAACACCATGTTCAATACTCTCAAAGGTATATGATGTGACCTATTGAAAGGGCAGGATTCCACGTAACGGCCTGGATCTGTTTCATCAGATCACGAGGCACAGTATGCTGTCACATGACACCCACTTTCCAAGCGTCAATGTCACCGCACACATTCACAAGAGTTGTGCATCGGCACCTCCCACAACCACTCACTGGTCAGACAAGGCTTTGACGTCTGCAGACTCGGCCTGGCTGGCCAGCTGGTTATTATTAGAGAAAAAGAGGGTGGGTAAGAGAGAGAGTGAGAGAGAGAGAGGGAGAGAGAGAGAGAGTGTTAGAGAGGTGTACCCTTGAGGTCATGGGAGAACACACGCAAATGATGCCTGCTCCCAAGTGCTAAACTATTTCTTCCCTGCATCATGAGCACCTTGGACAGAAAAACCTCCTTGAGAATGCACAACAGGGAGTTCTTGCGCCCTCTCTGTTACAGTTTTCACAATGGCAAGTCGCACATATTATAGTAATGGACTCATTATACAGCGAGTAGCATAAAGTAGCACTTAAGCAGCACACAATGCCTGTACAATTTTATGACATCCATGGGGAAAATATTTGATGCATGACTGGTTGAAACCGCAGCACTCCTTTACACAAGGTGGAGAAGGAAAGGGCTTTTTATTTGTTGATGATCAGGTTCTGCTCTGTCTCTCTGGCTGGGTAATAAAAAATAGGTTTCCAGTAATTGACTTGAGTTGGTCACTTCGGGAGGGTGGCACTTTTTCTAGGCGAGTGCTCAGATGGGGTTATGGCACTTCTTGAAGATAAGCAAGCTGCCAGAAACCTTGCTGGGCCTGATTTGTCCCCTCCAGTGTCCTGATGTAACCTCTCTCTCACTGGTGCTCCTTTCTTTCCTTCCATTCTTCAATCTATATCGAATTAGATGTTTCACTGATTTTCACAATGAAATTAACTTTTTTTTTACATTTCTTTCTCTGACTATTTTACAACTAAAAACTTATGTTGTGTCTCTAAAATAGAAAGAGAAAATCTGATGGTATTATATTAGTACTGAGCGGAATACTCTCAGATTATGATAATGCTATAAGTAAAGAACACACATACAAAAAAAAAAACTCCAAAAGAGAATAAAACAAATATAAAATATGCTCTTTTAGAGAATAAAGAGAAGAGCTCTCACAAGGATTGTGATCATGTAGTCTAAAACAACATACTATCCTGCTGTCCATTTCTACAAGGCTAGTCAGAGTATCTGACTCATGTGGCTTATTACAAAATGCCAAACAACTGACTGTTTTAACAGCTGCACAGACATCCAATCAGACTGGGGGGGCCTTTACCACATCCACCAATAATCTGCTAGCACACTGTTTACATTCTGAACTACAGATCAAATTAAGATCTATTTCTGATTACTTCAAACATGGAGAGATGTATAGTGTGGCAAATACTTCTGGTTAAATGTGCATGCATTGAAGGTCTGCATTAGCCACTGCTACATATTTTGGAAATGGAATAAACTACTGGGTCCAGGATTTGCCTGGAAAGAGGGGCTGCTTGTGTACCACTGCAAATAGAATCCATGTTTCCAAGTTATGCTTTCAATTGATCAGATATGGCTGCATGAAGAGGAGACCGACACCACCCGTACCAAACGCTACTGAACGTTTCTGCTTACACTGTCACATGTCAAGCCCATTCCAAACCCATGTTTGGAGGTTTTGTTTGAATTGGGTGCTTACTCCATCTCTTTGTTTTCAGCCTCCTCCTTTGTCAAGTCCTCCTCCACACTATAGTCCAACACAGCTCCCACTCCATAGGCTTGGTTCTTCCGAACCAGGGGTTTGATAGCTTGGTGGTCTTCCCCAGCCACAAACTGCCCATAAAAAGTCATCTTCATAAGTCGCTCAAATGTCTTCTGACCCAGAATTTTCTTACTGAGATCCATAATCTGCAAAAAACAAAACTTAGACTATAGTTACAGTTGGATTAAAAGCAGCTAGTGAGGCTTTGCTTTACATCATGCTTTGCTTACAATAAAAGGATGTGCTTCAGCTTGGCAGGAATATGCTCATATCAAATGAAGCATTTCCCCATCTTTAAATCTAAATGTCATGCTTTCAGTGTTTAATGTCATTCAATATCTGATCCCTGAGTCTTGCATTGGGTGCCCTTTGGTCCTATCCTCTTCAAATGTAAAACATTATGTTTTATCAAATTGCCTCTACTGATCCCCTTTTTACTTTACACACACACATACACACACACACATTGTGTACTTTCCTTTGACTTAGCAGTAATCCTACACAATAGGCCTGACTTGAACAAAGCTCCAGGACAGACCATCATTGGGCCAAAGAGAGTTCAAACTGCAGCAGTAATTCCAAACTCTCAATAGACCGTGATGTAACTGGACACCTCAAATGATACAGTGGACAGAATGGCGCACAGATCACAAATAACTTTCAGTTAATTAAAATTATTTATTTCATTGTTTATTTTGAAATATAAATTAACAAGGAATAGGCTACTGACATTTTTTCTGAAAATAACCAGGATTCACTTTTTGTTCAATCATTTCAGCGTGATTTTGAACACACAGCACACCAGCACGCACATACCTCCTTGTTCTTATCAACCAGGAGGTCATAGGAGCAGAGTTTGAACACAAGCAAACTTCTGAGTAATTCACCCGTGTCTTTGCTCTTGTATGCTTCTTTGGTCTGATTAAAATCAATCGAAATCTTGTTTTTGCTGGTGCCATGCTTCCTGCTCTGCTGGATGAGATCTGCGTGAACGTCGGTTTTGGGCACTGCACCGTCGATATCCGTTGACTCTTCTGAACTCTGGTTCCGTTGCGTGGAAGCAACTGTGGATCCTAATCTTCGGCTGGACACGGCGGATATATTTCTAAGGTTCACGTCTAAACCGGCTCGCGCGAAAACAGGCACTGCTTTGGCGTAAGACATAACTTTTTAGGTGTAGCAGCTTGACACTTGCCCTATTTTTGCTTAGGCGTTCGTTGTAGTTATGAGGTGCGGCGCCCTATGTTTATACATCACCTGCCAAGACCGCCAACGTGATCACACAACGTGAGCGCCGGGTTGGCTAGGATTCTATGACGCTTGACTTTGATAAGGTAACATTATACCATCAGTTCGTCTATTCGAATTCGGGCGCGCTTACATAGGTGACTGTGTTGACGCGGGTCCACCACATCATCATCATATTGATTACTGTTACAAATACAAGTGTGATAACAAGACTAACTCCCACCAATATGTCCTCTTGTTTTGAGGTGGTGGTTGTAATCCATACAGCAGTGGACTCGGTGACCTCCCCATTAGGGACAAATAGCCAAAGAACTTAACCACATGAATTCCAATACAAATTTCAAGTTTTTGCCTGAAATTGCACTGTGCCTATTTACGAGGGCATTGTTCCCACCTCTTTTGGGGCCTACCATCAAATGTTTGACCTTTATAGAAAACTGAGAACCTTTGGCTTTCGTAGGAAACAGTCAAAATAACTGTGTGATGTACTGACACAGAGTTACAGAGGCTAGAATATAGTTTTTTCTTTCTGCCGGATTACAAGCATCTCTGAACTGACCACATTTCAGCCCTCTAGGTTACTTGATATCACTTAGAAACCCAACTGAGCCCTAGCACCAGGTTGTGTGAAGCTGTGTGCAAAAGTAGATCAATATCCTGAATTTCCCCTTGGGGATCAATAAAGTATCTATCTATCTAAAAATATAGAATGAAAATATGAGTGACCATTATTTGCCAAGGTATGCTCATGCGTTTTGTAAAATGCCTATGGAAACTCCCCATAGGACTTGGGTTATCCAAAATGCATACTGACAATCAAATGCTTACTGCACATGAACCCCTTTGTGTAGAAGCATACTCCTGGTCTGAAATGAAAGGTAAGTCACATAAAAGATTAACTTACTTGGTTGATGTCATTCACACAATGAGGATGTCATGTCATGATATTCAGCGGCCTATTTCAAGCCTTGCGTATCTCTTAACAATGGAAATAGCAAACAATCTGATGTTTTACTGCATGATAGAAACGTTATTCCTGGACTACAGTCCTGTCCATCATGACCACATGTTATACGTCAACGAGGGTTTGAAAGTTCACTCAAGGAGACAGAGGGGGGAGCCGTTGTCTTCCTAATCATTTACATTTTATGTTACCTTTGAGGCCTGCCTGGCTTAATAGTCATATTCCTGAATTACTTTGAATGAGAAAATACTTCTACTTGTACTTATACTGTGTACATTTTTATTTACAACAGATTTGAACGGTCTTTGTTTGTCTGTGGGCTAATGTTTTAGGGACACGGGTATGAGGGAGTTTTGGGTAGGGGAAAAAAATAAGGAAAAGAAGCGTCTTTTCTGTGGCACACCCACCCTGTAGCGGTCGTTCAGTGAGTTCTATCAGACCGAGAAATCAACTGTTGCACACGAAAGGCAAGCTTACTTAATTCCCTATAGCCAGGGCCAAGGATAGGGTAACTAATCAGGAATTTCCCTCTGCCACTCCTGGAAATGAGGGCGACGAAAAAGCAAACGCGCGACGATTCATTTTTACGCCTCCCGTTTCCGCTCAGAAAATGAAGGTCTACAATATACCTATGTGTGTTCAAATGTACAGTCTTTTCCAATGAACCACTGGATGCCTACCTATCTTGAAAAAAGTTGCACGAGGACGGGCGCCAGTTTCCATCGTTCTAACACCAGCAAAGCTATTAATGGATAGTTTTTAAGGATTTAGTTTTTAATCCATTGCTGCGTTTACAAATGGTTGGAGTACTATTCCAGTGGTGGAGTCGCTTGCTGAAGTGGAAACGAAGCAACGAGTAAAACTTTGGGGTTTTATAACTTTTGTGCGCCCTCTTCTCTGTGGATTGGTGTTGCTACACCCTCTCGCACTAATCGTTCATGGCGTAGACGGTCGTCATATCTTCTTCTGTTTCCGAAGAACTTGGATAATACTTTCTGAGGAGTAAAACTCAAATGAGAGTTTTTCTGGCGTGTGTGGTTGTAGCTTTCACACCAAGAAAGACAGAGGGTCGCAAAAAGATCAGTTTAAAGTTTATGTTTCTAACTGGAAGGAATGGTTGACAAAAAAGGCGCATGGAAGGATGCTGTTTCTTGTACAATGGAACTGAAAAGTATTTTTACAGTTGCCGTGGTGTTGTGTTTGTTCATTTCCCCGACTTTCAGCCAAGAACTCCATCCTAAGGGTAGGAATGTATGCAAATCGCCAGGGTAAGTGTAACCAACGTAAAGCAATGATTGGAATAACGGTTTCGAGTTGGGGAAGAAGCCTATTCACGGATGCTTCTGTTTTCTTTTTATCGCACTTCTTAAACTCTTCCCTGAAAGTTATCGACTTTTATTTGCTATGTTAAGCAAAGAAAAACAAAAGGTTTGATGAAAATATACCAGAGTGTTATGCAATTACCTTTTAACGTTTACAATTTCTTATTTTGTAAACAATTTACACCTCAAACGCTGTGGTTCATGGGTAAAAGTGACCCTAAGAAAATACTTAGGATAAAAAATCCAGCATGTTGCTGCAAGATAGAGCTTATTTACATACTGGAAATGTGTTGAGCAGCCACCCAGATGTTCACATCTGGAAATTAGCCCGTGTCAATCCTCTAGGGGGCGCCATAATTGCAGGCCACTGCCTGAAGTCGTGGCACAGGTCGTCGACGACTATTTAGAATAAATAAAATATTTTGTTTTCTGCTTTCTGCTGCCGAGTGTTGGGTTATTTGGGATGTTGTTAGACTCAAGCTAGACCCTGTCATGTGTTTAAATAGGTTTGCGCTTATTACTGTAAAATTGAGGGTCATCACTGTGAGCTTTGGCAGGTCTCTCGCTCTTCTAGTGTGTGTTTGTGTCTGTGTGTGTGTGTGTGTGTGTGAGAGAGAGAGAGAGAGAGAAAGAGAGAGGGTGGTAAAGCCATGGCCAAGAAGTCCAGAAAGTTGGTCAAGAATGTGGTCAAGAAACTCAGGGACTTGGCTTGGATGTGGAAGGTGAAAACAGGAGTAAATTATGTAACTCGATGACAGGTAGGCTAGGGCACAGATTATATGCTCTGAGATTTGATAAAAGCCGTGTAATTCAATCACATGACTTGAGGCCACACTATTGTGTTATGTAAACAGGACTTTTTGAGTGCTGTTGGACACTATCCATGTTTAACCAAGTAGTGTAATGATAACAAACCTAAAGAGTGTTGTAAACAGGTAATATGAAGAATATTGACCGTATTAATAAGGCAATTATATCACATTTAGATTTCATGCTATGGACCCAATCTGAACACTATTGTAAATAGACCTCTCAAACTGTTTATGAGGAGATAAATAACGGCTCAGCTATCACTGTAGTGTCAGCAGTTCCAGTCTGAGGCCATGTCAAGCCTGGAGATGGAGAGAAAAAAAAACATGGCGCCACCCACTATGATCTTAATCCACAACAGGAAATAGCTCACTATCAATTTTAAATCTCCCTGACTCCATTCTCCATTTGTGAGGCTTCATTTCTACATCGACCCAGTTCATTCAGTGAAGGGCATGACAGGAAAGTCTCCAAATATTTATCGTACTTATACAGAATCTCTTTTCACAACTACAGTCATAAAAATAGTCTCGCAAGGTCACACATATGTACTGTTGAATGATTTTGAATGGCTACTCTATTTTTTTTTCCTGCCATGCATTATTCATTCCACAATAAAGCGGTGCCTTTTTTTTTATCGCAGCTGTAGCATCCAGGCCTTGGAATTGAAAAGTTATATGCAGAGCTTGGAATTGAAAAGTTATTTTCAAACCATCTTTTTTCAGCCCTTTTGTAAACACGAACATTTTGACAGCCTCAGCTTTTTACATTTTTTGTAAAAACAAGTTTACGCTGCACACATGGATGTGTGTACACACACACAAAAAAAAAACATTCACCAATGACAAGGGGTGTTATCTACGCCCACAGCGTTTCTGTTCTTCACTAACATACAGTAAGCCCATCTGTTTGAGACCTCAAACAACAAAAACAAAGACATAATGAAGTCACATCACAAGACTGTGTATGAATTATTACTGCCTTTTCACCATGAAGACGTGCAAAGTGCTTACAATGGGAAGGTTGTGTGTTTGAATCCAAGGGAAAACCAACACTGATAAAAAGGGATCTTACCTCTCCCTTAGGCTACCTTTTTTGAACACGAATTAATTGGATGCTGACAATAAATCAGTGATATTAGTAGAACTAGGCCTTGTGACGTTGGAGTAGTGGGTTTTATTGAAGCAGAGAAATCAAGGCTTTGGTTGTGTACACCCCTGGTTAGAGAAGGGGGGGGGGGGGGGGTTGTTGCAACCAGAGGAAAGCAAACAGTTTTGAAGGGGGTGGGGTGGGGGGTTGGCTGAAGGCTGAGGGCTTCACTCCAAAGGAAGCAGTAGTGTGGAGAGGGAGTTGGCGGAGGTCACATCCTTCAGAGGAGAGGGAGGGGGCATGTGAACTCTACAGTGTATCGCCATAGTAAGTGTGTATTCCCATGAGAGAAAAAAGTCATGCAGCCTGGGCTTTGTCAGAAGGCCCAGACATGCCGTCTCCCACTAACACTCAGTCTGAGGAGTGCTAATCACACCCCAACCCAGGCCTCCCCTCCAGCAGTCACGTCATTCCACACATAGATGTGTGGTGTTCCATGACCTCCATGGGTTAATGTTTCAAAGGGCTTCCATTGGTTTAACGTGGAGACATGTGTTATTGTTTGTGTGTGTGGTGTTTATGTATTCAATGATTCAGTGCTGGAAGATGCACTTGTAAAGCATCTGTGATATGCAAGCTTGAAGAAACGTCGCAGATGGCAAGCAGACGTCCCGAATATGTGCTGTAAGCCGCACAAACCGACACAAGTGCAGAGATCAAACAAGGGAGTGGGCTGGGAGCGATATAAGCTCGCAGGCGACGACGCGGCTCTGCTTGCATCTACTCCCGTCTCCTCCTGTAACTGATCTTCTATTCTCTTATCCAGGTCATCCGACTCTGTGTGCTGCGGTGGATGGGCCCAGGCGGGAGAGGAATGCATCATACGTATGTATCTGTCTTTTTGTTGACTAGGCCATGTCTCGATGCTTTTGAAGTTGCATGGTGTTGACCCCACCGACTTGTTTGGTTCCATATGTTTGCCCCTCAGCTCTCTGTGAGGGCAACTTCACTTGTAAGGAGAACGAGGTGTGCGTCAGGCCCAACGAGTGCCGCTGTCGACATGGATACTTCGGAGCCAGCTGCGATACTAGTAAGTAAACACTTTCTGAACCTTCGCATAAACTCTCTGGCAGATAGCATCAATGATGATGAATTATTGAGATTCACTAACACACACATATCCACGCATGCGTCTGTCATGCTGGCATATGCCAGAACACAAGAGAGATAAAAAGTGCTTGGATGTGTTTAAAAAGCAAATAATGTGGTGCAGAATCTGCAGATAGACAGATGTGCCTCTTCTGAGATATGATGAGTGATCTCTGGTCACCGCATAACCACTGCTTGCCTTTGTTACAATGGTGGGTGTGACAGCTGGCCTAGAAAGAAAAACATGTGTTGTGTGTGTTTTTTTTTTTTTTTCTCGTCAGAGTGCCCAACCCAATTTTGGGGTCCGGACTGCAAAGGAAAATGCAATTGTTACCCCAATGGGAAGTGTGATGATGTGACAGGCCAATGCACATGCAACCCCAACCGCTGGGGGTCCAACTGCGAGAAGGCCTGCGCCTGCCAGAAGGGCAAGTGTGACCAGGAGACGGGCAAGTGCACGTGCCAATCGGGCTTCTGGGGGCCACAGTGCGCCAACAACTGCTACTGCCACATCAACTCGGTGTGCGACCAGGCCAACGGGCGCTGCATCTGCCAGCTGGGCTGGTACGGACGCAGCTGCAACAGCCAGTGTGCCTGCAACAGCAGCCCGTGCGAGCAGTTCACAGGCCGGTGTCTATGCCGGGAGCGGCTTTGGGGGCAGCACTGCGAGCGCTACTGCCAGTGCGTGCACGGCAAGTGCAACCAGGCCGACGGCTCGTGCACCTGCAAGCCGGGCTACCGGGGCAAGTTCTGCCGTGAGCCGTGCCCAGCCGGGTTCTATGGACAGAACTGCAGGAACAGGTGAGAGGAAGAACTAGAGAAACATGTTTTTGAAACTTGCCTACTCAGTTCAACTCAGGACAGATATTTCACTTCAAAATCAATGCATGTCTTCCTTCTGAGGCTGTAGATCAGAGTGTGTGGTTTTAGATTATATATTGTATATAAATTCCTATTCTGCAACACCTACTGTACATCACATCAGTATTAAGCCACCGAGAACTAATGAATTCATGTCGTGTACACAATTTTTGTTTTTGTCTTGTTGTGGTGTCATGTGATGGAGAAAACATGTGCCAACAGAGGAGTGTACTTCCTTCCTTACACTGACACCAATATGGCTGCTTCCTCAGGTGTGGTCACTGCAAAGGGCAGCAGCCCTGTAAGGTGACTGAGGGTCGCTGCATCACCTGCGAGCGGGGTTGGAATGGCACCAAGTGTGACCAGACGTGCGCCCCCGGCTATTTCGGGGAGAACTGCAAGGACGAGTGCCCGCCCTGCAAAGATGGGCACTTTTGCAGCCGCATCGATGGCAAATGCTCTCACTGCAATCCCGGCTGGATCGGAGATCGGTATAACTCCTTGTTATTATCACTGTTACAATCTACAATGACTTCTATGCTCAGTTAGAATGACAATACTAATGCATCAATCAAATGAGACAATCAGGAATTCTTTTTTACAAGTCATGTACAGTATGTGTACAGATAGTGCCACAATGCCTGTTTACAAGTTGCCTTTGTGAACTCCCTCTCTTGTAGCTGTGAGCTGCGCTGCCCCAACGGTACCTATGGGGACAGATGTGAGAATGACTGCAGCCACTGTTTTAACGGGGAGTGTCACTTTGCGACCGGAGAGTGCCTGTGTGATCCAGGCTTTCATGGGACTTAGTGAGTTGTCATTATTCCCTTTTAACGAGTGTGTGGTGTTCGGGTCAAAATTACCCGTTTTTAATTTTCACTAAAAGAAAAAACTATACAAGAAAAAAAAAACATACATACACACAATAAATACACACAAAAAACACATACACACAAGCACACACACAGAGACACACACATAATCTCACTCACTCATTTACATACATGCTACAGTTTTTCAATCCAAGCTCAAAAAGTTTCTGCTTTCCTGCAGTCTTTACCTTCTGTAGTGTAGGATCCTGCACAATGGTATGTGTATAGGCTCTTCAATTACAGTCCTTCACCAGCAACATAAGCTAGCTTATAAAATCCTAGTGGTATTTTGCACTTGGATGTCAAATCACCCAGACTGGCCCATGCCCAATGTTTTTTGGTGGCAAATGAATAGCAGGAACATGGTTACTTTCCTAAACAACTGGGCCAAACCAAACCAGTTCATTAAGTAGAGGTATTCTAATGTCCTGCGGATGTCCTTCATTGGCATTTACAATCGACGCATGTGGGTCACCACCAAATGTTCAAACTTTACTGAGCTCTCCCTTCCAACAAACTCCCCCAGCAGTAGTAGTAATAATAGTAAGAGTAGTAATCAGGGATGGGCAAAAATAGATTAAAATGTATTTTCAAAAAATATTGATACTGAAATACTAATAAACTACAAAACACACCATGTATCAAAATAAAATACTGTATTTTTAAAAAATCAGACCTATCCACATTGAAACAGGCTCTTTTGGAACGTTTTTTTTTTCAGTTAATTGAAATGCAAGCACTTACATCAAAATTTGTGATAGCCATTTATCTAATGCCAGTAATCACATTATTCTTTGTTGTGTTTTAGTTGACTTTGTCTCTGCTGATTTAATAACGGATATCATCTCTTGTCAAAATTGTTGGCTTTTAT
>NC_055964.1:8972935-8995435 GCF_018492685.1 Alosa sapidissima
GCGATCCCATGACACAGAGCTCGATGGACGCATGTCTCAGGCCCTAAACAAGCGTGCTGGAGAACAAATGGGAGAAATGGGTGTTGAAATTTGCCACATGCAATGTCTAGTCCCTGGAAAAGTTTTTGACTGAATAGTAGTAGTCTCTCTCCCTCCCTCCCTCCCTCTTTCTCTCTCCCTCTCTCTCACACACTTACTCTGCCCCCCTACACCCTCCACACACACCCCCATTTCCTGTTCAGAGCATGCTGCGTGGCGTGTCTCATTGGCCACCCGCTGCCTTGAGGTCCAGCACTCCTCTGCTGTGTAACTCTACTCTCTGAGGGACACCTAAGACCTGTGCATTCCAGAGAAAGAGAGAGAAAGGGGGGTACTTGGGAATAGAATTGAGGAGCACAAAACAGAAGTTAGACCCGAGGTTAGTCCAATGTGGCACTAGTTAGAGCTAGAGAAGACGAGATAGGTGAAAACATTCTCCCTCCCCCACATACACATGGACAAGCATGCATGCAACGCACGCACACACACATACTTCCACTTTACCCAGGGGTACAGCCTGAGTCTTTATGACTCATAGCGTTTTGGAATATCAACTCATGGATCTTATCCTCGTTTGAAACAAGATGACTCACATTGTCTTAAAGTTAGTCAATGTTTTCCTGTGTAATTAGTTTTCCATCTGCACCAAAATAGCTGAGCCCATGCAAACTTTGTCCAGATGCATCCTCACATTGGGACAGGCTTTTAATTGTGACTCTGAAAGGCTCTGGTTCGCCTTGGGCCATTTAAAATCCTCTCAACTAAACCTCATGCCCTCCCCTCCTCCATCTGATAAAAAAAGTTTGAGGGGACCGGGGACCACCTGCTGTCCCAAGCAGCTGGGTAGGGCGTGGGGGCATTTGACTGTAGTTTTGTTGCGTCAAATATGTGCCTTTGTCTATAGGCCACTGTGAGGGGTTGGGCTCTCGTTGGCGTCCGAGTCACGCTCCTCTCCCAATGCCCTGTCTGGACCCCCTTTCTGGGGCACCAGTTGTCTGGTCCTCTTACCCACAAAGGAACAAAGACCCTGACTGTGCTCTTTGCCTCTTTTTGTGCCATGATTGCTGTTTACTAAAGATGGGTCACTGTAATTCAAATGTTAGCATTTATGTTGTCAATAAGAACAAATAAAACAAAGATTTATAGCTTCTTGGTAATTTAATAATGATGTGACTGAAGACATATCATCGTACTAATGGAAGAATCATTGAATGTCGTCAATAATTCTCTTTCCCTCAGTGGGTTGAACACACAATAAGACAAGGACAGTCTTTGTCACAGTCGGTCCTTTGTAGATTCTCCCTTAGGAGAGCATGTTCCAGTTCAATTACAGGGAAAGTCGGCCTCCTTTGGCACGTTTTTTCGGAGAGCGGAACGGCTGGAGTCACGCGCAATAACGCTGCGAAGCAGCTGATGTCAAAAGTATCCCCCATTTTTTTTCCTTTCCTGCTCTCTCGGCGGGGATTTAGATGTGCCTGAACCACAGGCATCCCACAGACGTCCCCATTCTGTAGGTCAGCAGAAAGCCCTAACATTAAGTATGAGGGAAGAGCTTTCAACTGGACAAAAAAAGCTCTGACCTACATTAGGCAGAGAGAGAGAGAGAGAGAGAGAGAGAGCACTCTGCAGTCTCCTGGGAAGCACACAGCTCTCAGCCCTCGGCTCACACTCTAACGATGACACCTTGATTACAGACCGGCTTCACTCCACTAAAGCGAGTTGTCACAGTCACTCGACGGCTGCGGCCTAAACTGTTATCATCGGTGTGTAAAAGGTCATGTTTGAAGGAGGTATTGTTTCACCAAGAATGTAGTGACTCCTCTTTGGGCTTACTATTTGGGTCTGACCCCTTGCTCCTGGGTTTGTTTTCCTTCCCCCCCCCCCCCCCTTTTGCGTCAACCAGTAGCCCACCATGATCCTGAGAACACCTTCAACTGCAGCTTCATCGAGCCCCCCTCGGAGGTTGAGCCTCACTCCCCCTCCTGGTCCGACCAGGAATCCTTCTCGTCCTTCGAGACCAGCGAGGACGGTCCCGTGTACTGCATACCCCACGAAGGTGAGTCCCAGTGGGAAAGCTCGGTGCACAGAGATATCACTTTTTGCTTATTGGGATCGGTGCCCTGACCAAGCTATCGGGGCCATCAGGACGGGCGGGGTTGAAGTTTCGGAGCAATTATGGCATGACCTACTTTGAGGGATAGCATCGTAGAGGCTGATAGAGCTTATGATAGGCCTTGGCCTCAAGCTCTTTGCCCTTTGTGTGCTTCAGTATACAAACAGGAAACGGCAAGGATGGTAAAGTCAGCACGTGGCACAGGGCCAAGGCATGAGTCACTGAGTAAATTATAGGAGGGGGGGGGGGGGGGGGGGGGGGGGGGGCAGACGTGTGTTTTCTGAGGAGTCCCTCCTTTTTCTCTCTTGTTTTTTTTTGGCTTTCTTTCTTCTTTTTTCCATTTTCATTCTGCCTCTAGCTCCTGTATTTCTTTGTCTTCTCCTTGTGCTTGTTGTGACTGTCTGCCTCTTTGTCACTTCTAAGTGAAGCCATTGACTCATGCTCAAGTGAAGCATTTACTCAGCTCCAGTCACAAGAACTAATTGCAGGCGTCTCTGATATTATCCACC
The DNA here is from genome assembly GCF_018492685.1 of Alosa sapidissima. Taxonomy (NCBI): domain Eukaryota; kingdom Metazoa; phylum Chordata; class Actinopteri; order Clupeiformes; family Clupeidae; genus Alosa; species Alosa sapidissima. The sequence goes on from NC_055964.1 coordinate 8,975,597, forward strand.
ATTTCAATCCTAATTAAGCAGAACAAATGACAAATTAATTAAATTCATTTCAGAGGCATCCACTTTTTTTCCGTTATCACCATATTGATAGTCTGACACAGCTGTACATTAATTTACAGAAATTCACATTTAATAGGCCTGCAGTGCTTGAGCAGATTAGTATTATAAATTTCACTCGTTGCTTTCAGACGGGCTGATATGACAAGGCTGCTGAGTTTGCTCTGTGTTTGAAAATCTCTCCTTTAATGGCTGTGCAATTACCTGTTTCTTCACGTGATGTGTTGTTCCTCTCGTTCCACAGAGACCACTGGAGAGACTAACGAGAAGTGCAGTCCAGCACCTGTAGCAGAGAGCACAGTGGCGTCCAGCGAGGATGATGCCGGGGAGTACACATCCCTCAAAGAGACCACCCCAGCCAAGCCAGGCGACGGCAGCGAACAGCCGCTGCTAAAATCCACGGACAGCGAAGGCTCCACCAGCGGCTCCGAGTCGGCCGCCGGGGCCCTCTATGCCCGCATCGCCCGCCTCTCCAAGCAGTCCAAGGAGGACGAGGACAGCAGTGCCGGGGAGGTCAAAGGGAACGGCAAGCCTCCGTCTCCGGAGAGGATCAAGCCTCGGCCGCCCGATCCCTCCACCAAGCCCAAGGTTTCCTGGATCCACGGCACAGCAGCGGGAACCAACCAACCAGACAAAGGGAAGGGAGAGACCCCGCCCGTGGAGAAGAAGAGAAGCTCCTCAGAGGCCAGCGAGAAACAGAGGAGTCGGGAGAAGTCGGGGAAGACCAAAGACAAGAAGAGCCCGGAGCACAAGGCCACTGAGGGAGGCGACTCTCCCAGCAAGGCCAAACCTCACAAGGGCCGCACGGCGGAGGAGCACAGGGAGCACATCAACGGCGTGGTGCAGAACGCCCTGAAGAAGATCAGCAACTTCCACTCGGAGAAGAAGGCTCCCAAGGAGGAGGTGACCTCCAAGGAGCCGCCCAAGAGCCCCAAAATCATGCATCCGCACATGAACTCGGAGGCCGCCACCCTGCTGGCCGCCCAGCTCAAGGAGAAGACTCAGTCCATCAACCGCAACGAGGGACTGGTGGGGGTCAAGACCAACGGGCTGGCGGCCACGCAGGCGCAGCGCGAGAAGCCCACCCCGCCCCAGAAGGCCAAGCGCACAGTCGGTGGGCCCCAGCTGCAGGGCTCCACCAAACCCCTGCTGCCCACTACAGGCAGCCTGCAGAAGATGGTGGGGCCCGTGACGGACACGCCGGAGACACCGGAGAAACAGCCGAGCATGAACGGCTCAAAGACTGTGGAGGTGGTGGGGGAGTCCACGCCCAAGAGGACCCCCATCAAAAAGCCACCGCGGAAGAAAGGCAAGGAGGGTAACCCCCCCGACGCCGAGATCAAAACCACTCCAAAGACAGCAATCATGCCACCTCAAGTAGTGAAAAACAATTAGTGCTGTTCAGTCTCAACGGTGCTGCTTGCTGAACCTCACGGTTGATATTTTCTCATTAGTGACAAACGACTGTCATAGTGTGTCAAGGAAACCGATACAAAACAAGATTTAAAAAAAAAAAAGGTCCAGGACATATCTGATGCAACAAATTAACTTGAGAATAATCTCGAGTGTAAAGTACTAAGAGGAATGCTTTACCATACAGTATTAATGTGTACATGGGTTTTGAGGTAATGTTATAAGCTTGGTTTTATATTATAAATTCAAGTGTATGCAAACTATAAGCAGTTCATTTAGTATATACTATACTCTCCTATTATACAAGGTATGTTATTGATGGGTGTTCTAATCTGTGTTCGAAGACAGTGGCATAAGTCTTATGTTTTGTTGAGTTCTGCAGTATCCAGTACTTCCAAGGTGGTTTATGCAAAACAAAAAGATTTTGTTTATCGGCTACTGACCTATCCAAAGATTGGTACTGGTTATGCAGACACATTTGACTTGCCCAATCCAGATCCTGATCATATTCAACATATATAGGGTTAAAAATCAGTTTGTTATCTATAGACCATATGTATCTACAACAAGGTTCAGTTAATACTTGGAACTTGGAAAACTTATTTGGCTCCGTGATTACCCATTTTAGTGAGATGAATAGCCTGTGGGGCTTGAGGTTAGCTCTCTGTCATCTCCAAAATGGTAGCTTCACCCATGATTGGCATTTAATTTTCTTTAGTTCAAAGTGCACACTGCAATTTAATTGTGATAAATCATGCTTCAGTGCGGCCCGGCTGAACTTAGCCGGGACCCATCACGATACCACTGTCAAGCTCCCTCGGACCACTTGATGCCTTGCGTAAGGAGATGTGAAAAATAACCTTTCTGTCAAACCCAAACATGCAGCGGTCTGTGCCATGGCGGTGCAATCAACTGAGCCACACTGGAATTCTTGACCATGCAGTTTAACAGTAAAGTGCCTTTAAAAAGTTAAGTCATGCCCTTAAGCGGTATACGGTTTTAGTCAACAGTGGCCTTTCCTCTTCCCGCTGGGACTGAATGTGTCTGTGTCTCTTACGGACAGGTTGAGATGCAGTTACAATGGCAGTTCCAGACTACTTCAGACTCTGGTGGCTATTACTCAACCAAAGGTGGCATACTTTTTTAAAACTGCATTCCAAAATTACCCTACAGACACAAGACACACTCACAGATACTTGTCTCTGCAAAGATAATAATAGTATTCAGCTTCTTCACTTGAGCCAATGATTCTCAAACATCTATCTTTCATTGTATCAGCTTATGGAATAATAACACCACAGGTCCATGTAATCACTATCAAAGATCCAACCAAACTGTTCAAATCACAGGTATTGATGTTAATATTGTTCCTATGCAAGAGACCACACCGGAGTTGAATGGTACGCGTGGACCATCTCTCGAATGCCGGCCACATACATGCTTAGACGATGACTGTCTTCTTTGAGCGGTTTCCTGCACACATTGTCTCCCTTCAGTCTGTCATACCATGTAATTATGGAACAACACATCATGTTCAGAGTTATAGGCCTAACAAGCACTTGTGGGTTATTCTAAGACCAGGAATACCCTCTCTATTAAATTGAGGACTAGAATCAAATACTAGAAGAAAACTGGAGGCTTTTTGAGTTTAGATGCAATGTATTTAGGTGTTTTGTACTGTCTTGTGCGTCGTCCGATTGAAACCCTAAGAGTGAGTGTCAGTGTGTACAGACAGCAGTATGACATAAAGACCACGTGCTTATGATGTATGTAAAGGAAAAATTTGTTGTTACTATGGTTGCAACTGTTTTCTATAATGGTACAACTATTTAGTCGTTATAATGGTTATTTTTCTACGTTAAAATATTTTGTAATAATATTTTGTCTATGTCTGTAAGCTGTGCTTATGTGATTTTTTGCTATATCATGTTATTTTTACGTTAAATGAACTGGCTTTCATTTTTCTTTATACCTTTTTGTTTGTTTCCTCGTTTTATATATAAACATCAGGTACAAAAATTGAATATGATTTTACAGTATACTCGAGACTTTTTAGTGGTTGTGAGATATTATTTTTGTCATTTCTCTGTGGAGATTCTTGTTCTTTGGAATATGAACTGCATGAAGCAGATAAATGATTTGTCAATTCATATCCATCTTTTCTAATGGTCCACTGGGTTTATTTAAAATTGCCTTTTTCAAATAACTCACTCCGACAAGACCAGTTATACATGATTTTGCACAAATGTCTATGTGAAAACATGCTTTGATTGTAAATGTTTGGAAGACTGATATGAGATTTTGAGGACTGAGATTTTGCTTAAAACAAAAAAGAGAATCTTATATCTAACTGGTCTAGTCATTCATTTTCACCAGTAAACCTGGGTATGTTAACAGAATTAGTTTCCATTTGACAGTGTGTCCTTGTAAATGTGTTGTTCCTCAGTTACTTCAAGAAAATAAAATGAAACTGTAGCAATTGGACACTGTGTTCCTGGTGCAGTTGGCTGCATTGTCATGACTACTGATGCATATAGATCGTTGCCCGCTCATCAAAATTCATGTGATGAGATCCCGTCCACACTGATGGTCAGAGAACGCAGCTCTGCACAGCTCCTTCCCAGCTGACCCCTCTGAGCTGTCATCGATATTTCACCTCTCTCTGCAGCCTATTTGAAACCATCCCTCCACTCTCTCCTGCAATAACCCCTCTTCCTCTCTCTTACCCTGACTGTTCTCCTTTCAGCGTTCCGCCCCTCTCTACTGTTTAGTACCCAGGGCCTCACTTTTAATTACTACTGTACGCCCTCGTAGATGTGTCCCTCCAAAGTCCCACCTCCTAAAAATAAAACAAAACATGTAGCTGGTTGGCCCTTTCACAGTGTGTGAGCAGTTCAGGACCCTACAGCATCATCTCTCTCTCTCTCTGTCTCTCTCTCCCTCCCTCCATCACTGCCGTTCTCTGGCTCTTTCTCCCTTGTGTGTCTCCAGGGTGAGGTTTAGCACACGGTCACACACAGGATCATCAAAGGAAGAGCGAGCCACGGCTGGCCTCCACTTCAGGGGACAAGGCAGCCTTTCATGAAGGGGAACAGTCAGGGGTCTGTGCGCGGGGACCCTGCAGTTAATGCATCATGCGCCACATATTTGTTCTCCCTCGTTCCGAGGGGAGGGGTGGAGGCACGGTCACCAACCAGCGAGTGGCTATAGGAGCGGGAGCCGCAACGGCAGCCCAGTGCCCTCGAAGGCGTATGCAGATCATGTGACCTGTAATTGAATCCAGAGAGGAAAAGATTTTCGGGGGCTGAGACTTTTGGGCTGGCTCTGCTGACATGGCGCCCCACTAACATAGCTGTTTTTTTTTTTTGCGAGGGGGGGGGGTCTAACTTTTTTTCAGGGGTTGACATAGACTAAACAAAGACCACAAATGTTGCATGAGGTTGCGGCCGTGAGAGCTGACCATGTGTGACGCAGCGGTTGACAACCTAGCAGCAGACCTCTGCTTTGCGCGACCGCTGCTGAGCCTGTGAGCAGAAGCCTGTTCCACGACGAGGAGGATTTCAGGAGAGTTCTGGAGCACTAAAATCCCTGAATCACTGAATTATGTCAGTATCTCAGTGGTAGGTGCTGATGCTCTGTTGAGCTGTACAGAGAAGCTCTGAAAGCCAAACATCTTATGGGTCTGCTTACATTACACTCTCAACAAGTTATGTGTGCGTTTTAGCCAGGAATGTACATTGTTTTCAGTAGACTTAGCATTTTCTTCCATTCCATACAACTTAAATGGAAACATTACCACAATAAAACAATGTAGGTTATACCAAGTGTGGGTTGTATGGATTGTAGCGTGAATTAAAAAGACAAACACTGGGCCTATACGTGATAACTTCCAGATATGGCAGGGCCGATGTTAGTGGAAAGAGGGGGAGGGAGATTCGTGAGCAGCAGCAGAGGAGGGGGAGGGGGGAGGGGATGAAATGACATGTTGACTGCCAGTCCAAACATATTCTCAAAGTTTGGCCCGTAATCAAGTGCCAGTTCTACAGAAACAACCAGACCTTAAGACTGAGACCTGTAACCCAGCCAACAAAACCCAGGGCCACAGGTCTATTCAGATCCCCTCGTTGTTATGGCAACGGGAACAGATTGCATCCACATCTGGTAGCTATTTCAGCTCCAAGAAGAAGAAAAAAAGTTGAGGAAAAGAAATTTATGAGTGGAAAAAAAGGAAAAAAAGCCAAATATTTTCTGCAATGCAAAGCAGAAAGAAGCACGGATAAAGTTTCACTTGAAAGGACTTTATGTTATTGTTGTTGTGTTTGTTATTATTATTATAATTATTATCATTATTATTATTGCCATATTATGAACAATAATAATACTACTAGTAGTTGTTGTTTTCAACAAATACCAGTAATTGTTTAGTATAAAGTCATTGCATAAAACAACCCTGGCACGTTTAGCTTACCTCATGCTTTTTGTTTTATCACAGTGTTCAGTGCAGAAGCCTGTGGAGATGACTAGAGTCTTATATATTACAGATCTCCTCATTCCTACAGGTAAAAAAATATATACTTTTTTTCTACAGTAACAAAACACATAAATGGTGTGGTCCCGTTTCAGTCGTTTGGCACCCTTGCTGAAGGCCAGTAATGCCTGCAGGCAAGTTTTTTGTTCAGAGGATTATTTGGTCGGAGTATAGCTGCAAAGTCATGGGTCATTTTGGCTTGTTTCTATCTGTTTAATGGATCTTCAAATGCCATAGCGCTCAAGTCAAAAAGAATGTTATTCTGCACTATTACCCTATATTGTCTTGGCTGAATGTCCCAATATACTTATGCATGCCGTTGCCATAAAACGACATTTACTGGAAACATTTGGCACTTGTCCTCAAAGTAAACCACAAAATGCTGAGGTCAGCTTTTAGCCCAGGAAATGGCTCTGTAATCACATGAGTCTACAGCATTATATTATTTCAAAAAACGTTTAGACCTCTCATACCATGATTTAAGACTGACCAATCCAATATCAGGCAGTTGCCAAGCTCATTCTTAACAGTACCAAAGCCAAAGTTCAACATCACCACCCAAGGCTACTTCACACTAAAGCATAGAAACCTATGCTAAGCATCATGGAATGGGAGTCAACACAGAAATGAACAGCTTATATAACTTCTTTTTCTTGAACGCCAATACTGCATTGAAAGCTTAAGTGCTGGAAAGCGTACCCAAGCCCCTTCCATATTTTGACTATGTAATAATCTTCTATCCTTATTATTACGCTTTAGACGTGGATAATCAGGTTTGGGTGACTGTTGTCTGCACCTCTAAATTGCAGTGCTTTTTTCCCCCTTTGTCAGCATAATTCTGTGGCGAGTTTATTAAAGAGGATCTGGGGCTAATGGAAAACAGGTCAAACTCTCTCTCTCTCTCTCTCTCTCTCCTTCTCTCTCTCCCTCATTTTCCCTCCACAGCCCCCTCCCTTTTTGTCTCCCACTATTTTCTCCCCCTTCTCTTCCTCTCCTTCTCTCTGACTCTATCCTCCCCCCTCTTCCCTCGTTCTCTCTGTGTAGAGGAAGGAAGCAGAGCGTTGGCTCCAGGTTTCAATTTTCACATACTCTAAAGGCAGGCTGAGCACTCCTCCCCCCCCCCCCCTCTCTCTCCCCCTCTCTCTCTCTGCACTGAAGAATAACAGTTCCCTGCCACTGAATGCTCATCTCAAAAGCTCAATTTCAAAACCAAAATGAAGAATCATGACTTTAGTTTCATATCAGTATTTGGGGGCTATATCCACATTCTGTCCAATTTTTCCACACAAGTGGGCAGTAACTGTTTTAAACAACCGGCCGTCAGTCTCATTTCAGTAACAACAGTCCAAGCCATCCATTTCTCATTACTCCAGGTGAGAGCTGCTGGAGCGTCGTCCACAAATCGGGAACGGGAGCTGGATGGCCGACTCAGCAGGCCGGCGGCTAAGCGAGTGAGCGAGCGTGGCTGTGCCGTGGTGCGCATGTGGCAGAGGCCCTGCTCGTTCCGCTGCCGCCATTACGGGCAGCCATGTGTTTCCCATTAGCCAGGGGCTGGATTAGAGAGAGGAGCTGCAGTGGTAGCCCGTGTGCCCCTACTGGAGCTGTGATGTGGTCAGTGCCTGGACATTGAGCATTAAAGCCCTCCTGCATCCGGCATGATGTCACAGGCGATTCAATTTCCTCCAATCTCCGAACATGTAAACACTGGGCCCAGTTGCAGTCTTACGGGGCAAAACCCGCAAAATGGCCCACACTGCAGTGCTCCGGTGAATTCCATTGAGAAGATAGAGTTTCTGCATTTTTTCCCCGCCAAAGAGTTCAGTCCACTGTTCCACAGGAATTCTTGAGACAGAACTAAAACTCAATGCTTTTGCCAAAAGGTTTGGTCAATTATTTCACAGAAATTCTTAACAGAGTTGAAACTCTGCTGGACTGAAGATAGGAATGTGCGATATATATCGTCTACAACAATATCTTAATGATAGTTTTAATGATGCACGAGCCGACATTATTGACTGTTTCTTAAACTATGGCCGGTCCGTGATGAGGAAACTGCAGGTTCCGCACACAGGGCACGTCACTGCTAAAGTCAACTTATGCTAGGTGCTTCTACATCATGGAACTGCCAACTAACAGGACAGGAAAACCAAAAATTAGAAATCAGGAAATGTCAGGAATTTAGCAAACATAGAGACATTACATAGTAGAGGTGTATTGGTCATACACGAGGAAACATGGATGGCCGGCATTCTAATCTGTTGCGGATGTGCACAGACAACTACAGACATGAAGAGTGCATAGTTATGTTCACACTCTGAGAGTTTGGAGTCATAACTCTCATAATGTGAAAGATGCTTAATATTCTAAAACTTTATTGTTCCAAAAAAGCATTCTTGAGTGAGATACTAGTGCAATATGAAACTATGAGAAAAATATTGTCTAATTATCATAATAGACCAGGGCTCCGAACCGGTTCAAGGAACGAAAACGAAAACCGAAAACGAACGGAATTTTACGGAATTTTACGAGGAGCGGAAACGGAAACGAAAACAAAATGCTCTTCAACTGTTCCGGAACAGAAACGTTATTCTGAAATCCACAAAACCGGTTAATAACGTTTTTTTTTCGTTCTCTATATATTTTATAAAATTTCAAAAGCAAAAGCATATCCTATGTCAGGGAGACTATTTCCGGTTGTGCGAAAAACAAGCCCGCATCTACACTGTTAATGTGAGATAACAAGCCGCTATGTAGCCAACTACTGTAGGCGAACAGCCTAATAATTTGGTTTCTGCAGTTTGAAAAAAAAAAACGAATAAATGGACCTTTGGTCCAAATGTGTATATTTTGTCTTACTGTTGTAATGTAACCTATCCGTCTGCCACTTCGGATCTTAGGCCAGCTCGTAGCGTAGGCTACTGAAACTGATTTGGAAATTGTTTGTAGCCTATGCGTAATAGCCTATTTTGCCTGTCCACGCCTTGTCGTTTTAAAGTCGGGATTTGAAATGTTTGCGCAAATTATAGCCTATTCTATGTAGAAGAGTTAAACAGGAAATTTGAGATAGGCCTTGTCAGCAACAGACAGGTTCGTTTATAAACAGGGTTGGAATTATAGCGCAAGCCTTTGAAGGTCTCCATATGGATAAAACTTAGGCTACAACCAGGTAAGGAGTTTAGCACGTATCCAGAAATATTTTTGATAAGAAATTATTTATAGGCATAGGTTAGGCCTATAGTAAGTCTGTAGGCTATGGGATGGATAGCCCATCTGAATGTTTTTGGATGCCGCCTGTGATTTATTATTTTTGGGCATAGCTACGATATAGGCTAAATCAAGAGGAAATAATGAGAGCATGTCTATTCTAAGGTAAAGTCCACAAAAATAGACTTGATAGGCCCACCAAACACTGCCGGAACTTTAAGAACGAACGATATTTTGCGTTCCGAACCGGTTCAGGACCGATATGTTGGTGGCGGAACGCATGCAAGAACGAAAACGTTAAACATAGGCCTACCTGAACCGTTCGGAACGGAACGTTTGAAAAATAATTTCGTTTTCAAGCCCTGTAATAGACACAATCACATAAATTATTATGACCGCCACTAGCGAAGCTAGCGAAGCGGTCATTTAGGGATTGTCAAAGTTTTTTTTTTTTTTTTTTTTCCCCGTCATCTACTTCCTGAATTTTTGGTCAACGATACCCGGGACACCGAACCACCGGGGCACATGAAATTTGGTGGGTATGTAGCCCCACTAGACTTTTATGGAAAAATTTAGTTTCGTCCCCGGGGCCACTCCCAACCCCCCCCCCCCCGTGCTGGGCCCCCCGAACCGCAAAAAAAGCAGTTTTTCCTAAATAACTACCTGAACCGTGGCACTGAGGCCCATAATCACTCATTTGTGATTTTCACCCCCCCGGTAAAAAATGAAAATGCAATATTATTCTGCTTTAATCGCCCCTATCTTCAGTTAAGATGTTCAGAACTGCACCAAATTTTATGTGTATGATTGACCTGGCATTCTCTGGGGGTATGCCAAGTTTCGTAGAATTTCATCCATGGGGGGGTCTAAAAAAAATTAGGTTATGTGTACATTTAGTGACTGTACACTCATTGGCCTGTAGATGGCGGTGCACACATATACACATGCACACACACACAGGCACCCACATACTATCGGTATTAGAACAGCTGATACATAATTACAAATTCAGTAGGATTAAAAGAAAGCCAAAAGAAATATTCATCATCATCATAGCTGCATTTCCAGTATTGGCGATAAGTAGTCGTTTGTCCACTAGATGGCGCGTCGTTGCAGTGAGACGTAATTTTGTTGGAAGTTAAAAGTGGGTTGGAAAAACAATGGACAATGGACAATGAAGCATACAAGGAGTGTAGTTTACCGCAGAGAACGTATAATAAGGATAGGATGATGTTCACATGAAATGTAATTTCCATTTCTTCTTGAAGCCGAAATAAATCTGAGGATGTTTATCGGACATGCTTGGTTTTTACTGGAGGTAGGCTACATTAATCTTATAATATCAATAAGGACCTAGGTAATGTTACCGTTAGCGTTGGTTGAGTGATGGAGGCCAATTTGATTGATTGCATTTGTAGAAAACTATAAATGCGGTTAAACCAAGCAAATTGATAGCAGCACTGTAATTGTATCTTTCGACTGTCATTTGTTGCACGTGCTACAAAAATCATTCTGTGCAATGGAAGATTTACCAACGTTACACCGGTCTGATACAGTTTTGCCTATGCGTGAGACTGAGACGCCTGTTTATTTTGTTTTAAGTGCGTGCAGGGTGTGAGAGGGGAATCGATGTGCTTTGATTACAGCTTGGTAGTTGTAGTCTGTGAAATTAAAAAGCACGTGTGTGTGAAGTATCCAAGGACACCTTCATTTCATTATGGCTGCTTTAGCAACACACCTTAAGCTACTGAGTGGGTCCCATTTAGAAGTGGCTACTTCATTCGCGCTTTCCTTGACTCATGGAGCTGCGTGAATTTTATTACAACTTTTCGCCACGATATGGCAGTTTAAGTCCGCTTGATACTGTAAGGCGTAAGCCATTGGTTTCCAAAGGAGATTTTATTTGTGTCGCCAGCATAGCCTATTGACAATTTATGTCGTAAATAGGCCTACCTTATAAGCCTACCTGTAGCTTAGGGAAGCTAACAGCTTTCTATTAGGATCTAGTTTGTTAGTTACAGTTTTGTCATAACTCCCTGATGCATTTTTGCATTTAGAATAGCCAGAGCGTGGATATCTCAATCGGAAAATTAAACAATATCGGGTGCCTATGGACTATAGGCTGGGTGAACCCAGCCTGAGCTGCCCGCTATTTATTTTTTGTTTTCTTAAAAGATTGAGCTTGGTCTGGTGAAAGCCAGACTAGCCATGGACCTCAGTTACACAATGCAAGGGAACATGAATCAGCCTATATTTGCACGAACAATAACGGACAACAGCTCTTCAACTTTGGCCCGTTAAAATGTGTATGAACAGTCTAGCGACGCATTTCATCAAGGCCCATTTGGACATGTCAGTTATTTGCACCACTGGTTAGATGTAAAACAGCATTTCGTTTCAGACTACTGTTACTTAATTTGTGCATTAACAATAACGTTTCAGACTAGGCCTACTGTTACTTAATTTGTGCATTGACAATAAAGTATTACATTCAAGTATTACATGAACTAAAGATGACTAAAATCTTATGTAGAAGAAGAAACATTCACAAAAAATCCATCCATCCAAAAATGACCTTTGTTTTTGATAGCTGTTGAAAACGGCATGGAGCTGACAGAGATGTTTTTGTTTATAAATAAATAAATAAATAAATAACATTATGCTGATACCTTTTGCTTTTCCCAAATACAATGTAGCCTACAGGTGTAAGTGACCTTTCATCAATCCAGTTGCAATGGATGAACTGTGATGAACTGCCCTACTTGTGATTGTTTAGAGATTTTAAAGGTTTTATAACAATGCTACATCTTCTTTGGCTATTCTAATCTATTCACCTTTTCAGCACCAGTAGGCTACTTTCTGTGCAGCCGCACACACACACTCAGGCATGCCAAACAAGCATACACAAAAGTTTCAAGAGTGGGGGATGGAGTAAAAGATGGAGACAAATTGAAGTGTGATTTATTTTCGCGGAACGGATGTACATGACTGAGCGGCGGTCATATTTTGTACCACTATGCGGTACATCTAGTTGAGATTTTTTTTGTCAATATCGCACACTCCTAACTGAAGCACAGATAAATGGCATGTTGGCAAAGCATCATACAAAATGACCACATTTCTAACAACCTCACATTTATGATGGAATCTCATGGTTTGGGGAATCAGACTAGAGTTGTCATAAAATACATGCTGGGTAGTAGCAGCCCCAAGGATCAAATGAAGGTTGCAGCCTCAAGGATCAGCTATCAAATGAAGGTTAATCTCTTGTTCGGCCATTCTTTACGCCATCACATAAACGCTATGACAAAGTCTGTGGGAAATTCAACAGTCTGGTTGCAGTTAAATGCGTGGATTATGTCTGAGCTACTGCATTTGTTATGACACTGAGAGAGCCATGTGCTAATGAATCACACTGGACCAATTATTGGTCCATGTTGAACAAAATTATTGTGGTTACTGTATATGTGGCCTATGTGATGTGGGGTCTCAAGTCCTTCTGTGTACTTCTATCAGATTTATAACCTATATGTTTTAACAAAGCTGTTGACAGGATATTTTGGCCAGACATTTAGAATACAATGTCAGTGGGCCCTGTTTAGACTCAGTCAGGGTCTGTCTGTGTCCATATTGCATGTCTCACTCAGACACATTCTAACTGTCAGAAGTGTGCTGGTGCATGTGTTATAATCTCATATCATGCATGAGCTCGATATTTACAAGCTGCCGAATGGACTGTTTAAGGTAAGTGACATGAATCAAACTGTCAGAATCAAACTGTCAGTATAGCACTATGAATGTGACCCAGTACAAAGTATTCACAAAGAACAACAAGAGATGAGTAGATAAAATACATAGTGGTACTACTTCAGTCCCAAAAAAATTGTGAGTACCCCCCTTGACAAGTCTATTGCACAAGAGCCTCGTTTACTGTCGGCCATCAGCCCAGGAACTTCAACCCAAGAACTTTGGTCTAAGATACAAGCACCAGGGCTAAAGTTACTGCTGGGTTTACACTTGTCATGGGCTGTTTTAGCAATTGCCAAAATTCATAAATTCATCAAGACAAGACACTGTGCAACATTCTGCAGTAACCAAGTAACATAGCAATGTGATGTGTAAGCACCCGGTGCTTGATCTGTGACCCTGGCAGTTGACCAGGGCTTGTACTACAGAATGACATTATTTCCAGGTTCGGCCCCGTTTAAGCCCAGCCCAGGACAGTATAAACCCCTCTTGGCCCAGGAACTGAGTTCAAGCACCAGGTTTGGCCCCCAGTACAAACTGGGCTAAGGTGACTTGTGCAGTCTGCTATACAAGGCTAAACACTAACATAATTCCCTGATTGACCATGACACTACGCTGCACTCTCCGAGCTGATTGTGTTACCAGCCCCCCTGTCCCTGAAACGAGACCGACCATAGTTATGGATTCCCGGAGACCTGCGGTTATGGCCACACGCAGGGCTTGTTTGTGTGTTGGACACGGTAATGGCCAAGGATGCGACAAGCTGAGGGCTGAGAAACCGAAGACCAGGGCCTAGAGGTCCGGTGAAATGAGGGAGGGAAAAAACATAAGAGCTTCCGCTTCTTCCACTGTGTGTGTGGACAGCATGCTGGGAGCCAGTGCTGGAACAGAGGCTCCATCACAGGAGAGAGGAAGTGAGGGAGAGAGAAAGAGAAAAAGAGAGGGAAGGAGGGAGGGAGGGCTCCCATAAAAACAGGACGTCTGATCTCTGTCCAAGGATATGTGGCTTTGTCTATGAAGAGTAACTCTCATGAAAGCGACAGGTGGGATATGCCCTGGATCAATGTTTTTGTGTTCAGGAGAGGATGCTTAGGATAAGCGTTAATATATCGGCACACACTATATCTCCGACTCCTTGTTTGTTTTGGAGTAATATGGGCCTTTATGAGATTTTCAGCATCCTTTAAAGAACATAAGCTCCAGAAATCTCAGGGACAAAAAAAGAGGATGTGCCTGCTAGGGTGAGGTCATATACACACATAAGACTTCTCGTATTTTTAGGATTAATTGAGCTTCCTCTTTTATTCACTCCTTTCCGTTTGCTTTCAGAGCGGAAGTGTTGACTTGGATAAACATTATAGGCTATTAGTCTATCTGGGCCCTGTCACTCATGGATGTGCACACAGCAATAACTGAACTGTACGTGCAGGCAGGCACACATACTCCTTTTGGTGTTTTCCCACTTTTCATCAGGTCAAGGTTTCCTTTTCCAGATGTACATGTAGATAAACCCCGGCCCACTGCATTAAACATGCGGACCAATTTTCCGAACCAACCGCACGGAGCCTTTTGTGTTTGGACTGTAGATTTGCAGAGTAACTCTGGGTCTGTTTAAAATGGAGAGCTCTTTGTCATCTGACACATCATCGCTTGCACACGTCGTCCAGAGTGCGAACGCCGGGGCTCCGTCTTTGCCTGGAAAAGACAGAACGGGATGGTTTTTCTGCAGCATTCCTATCGGGAATGGTTTATTTTCGTTGGAAGCATAATTGTCTGTGGCTAGCGTTTGGAAGTACATTTCGGCCACCGCGCTGCCAATAAATATAGACTTAGACATTATCGCCCTCTGAGGGTGACCTAGTGTAAATACACTCCTGTCTCCTAATTCAACGGGCACTTTTAGAACCAGACCTCCCATTAATCTGTGGTCATTACTGACACGCTACAGGAACATTTCAACTTAAACCGCAGAACCAAACTCTGCATGATGCTGGTTGCGAACCCCGGTGGGAACCACTTTAAAGCAAGTCAATGTTTGGTGAAATGACAAAGGAGAAGGGCAACTCAGTCTGGCCGAAATGTGGTGGAGTATCAAAGGACTGTTTATTTGCTCTGGGGCTGGACACACACACGACACAATGCATGACATTCAGAGATTTGTTTTATCTGAGTGTAAGACAAGAAAAGGGATTGCTTTATATGTTGCAGGTCATTGACCTTTGACCTTTTCAAAAGCCTGTCAGTGTTTTTTTTTTTTTTTGTTATATATATATATATTGCCCATGCACTGCACAATAAGGACATGATGCTAGAATAGATTGAGAGCACACAGCACCCCTTGAGGCACTGAAAAACAGTCAACATGCTGTTAAACAAAGTCATTCTATTAAAGAATGAATAGCATATGATTCAAATACAAAGTATCTTCTCAAGCTGTGATGGCTTTAGTTTTGTGAATAAATCTAATTGAGTCACAGCTGAGACAGCAATGAAGAATGCCGCTCAGGAATCAGATGTTTCTAATAGAGATCAAATTTGCTAGTGTAACATGGAGTCTTTCATTCGCTTTTTTGATTCAGTATCCATCTTTATGTCAGCATTGTTGTGTGGGGCAAGAATGCAGCTGTGAGCACGCACTTCAAGGAGTGGGGCCATAATTCAAATTTGTGCTAAAACAAAGCCTGTCAGCATGGGTTATTCATCAACACGAGGGTGTGAGAAAAATCTGCATGCAGCGCAGATGCTTTCAAGGACTGCGAACAACCCAGCAATGAAGAGGAGAACCCATTTTTTTTCCCTTATTACACTTTTTAAACTGCAAACTGACAAGCTGTAATAGTACATTAAATATCCTGTGTACAGTCAATTGCATGTTCCTTAAAAATTTAGATTTAGATCCGAATTCCCTTCCAATACTGTGTGGGCCAATGGCACAGTGACACATGCAAAGCCACACGTGGGGACGACGTGTTGCAACCACAACGACCACCACCCTCCATCCACCCTCCATATCTGCCCTCTGCTCAGGTGAAGCCTCAAACCGCAGAGAAGCAGCTGGCAAAGCCACACGGCTAGCCTCAAGCATGTGGGCCACGCTACTGGTCGGACTCCTGCTCCTCTGCTCAAGAGACGGGGCTGCAAAAAACGCTTCCGAGATATCGCCAGGGGAAGAGCTTGTCATAGCCAAGGGGAAACTGATGGTAAGCCATTGGGGCAGGCTAATATGACAGGGACCCCAGGGGTGTTGTACTTGGGGTTGCGCTTTTTTTCTTTCTGTGTAATGTCACGAGCTGAGCGTGCTAACCTGTTCTCAATCTGTCTGCTCCGCTCACCCCAGGCTCCCAGTGTAGTTGGATGAGCCATCAAGAAAATGCCTGAGCTCTACAAATTCCTCATGGAGCGCTGGGCCTTGTAGTATCCTTATTAGAAAACGGCCGGATAAGGATTATGAGCATATGTTGCCTGTAATTACCACATATCATTTTGAGCTTGGGGGTTAGGTAGCGTTTAGCATTCTGCAAATTCACTGCACCAAGGAGGCTCGTGTTGATCCGCTTGCAGTGCCTACGCAACAAGACATTCTGAATACATTGGAAATGCTAAATCTGGGTGGAAGCTTTCAATTCTCTGGCTTTGCTTTATAAAATTATTTTTAGTTTAGTCTTTGTAATTTAGGCTTTTATAGGACAGGATCTATCTTATCTATCTATCTTATTTATGGAAGAGGTTTAATCTAATATATCCTACTTACTATTACTCAGGGATGGGCAAAATGCATTTTTAAATAAAATGTTGAATACCCTAATTTTAAGTGTATCAAAGTAAACTACAAAATACAGTAGCCACGCCATGTATCAAAACAAGATACTTTTTTTTTTTTTTAAATAAAATACTAATAATACTCTACATCTACTCTAAACAGCTTTTCTCTGCCTACGAGGCATGCCATACATCTACAAACAGTCAACAGATCAACTATTCTGACCTGCCTGTTGCATCTCATAGCCTATTATATCAGAGATGTACTCAAAAAGTCATCACTGAACTTGTCAAGTACTATGAACTAACCACCGAACCTATTGAGAGCCACGGAATGTGGGCTTAAAGCAACCTAATGCAGTTCTATTACCTTAAAATAACAGCTTCAAACTCATAGTACACTTACATATAATATGGAGAATGAAATCTCTGACATTGTCAATGCATGCCCAGAAGGCTTGATATTGCATCAATAAAGCTGTTGATCAGATAGGATCAGGACCCTTTTAGTTGTGGGGACCGTGTAAGTGCTAAATGAGGTTATATTGATGCCAAGGGGCATAAATAAGGATTGTTCATCCTGTTGCATTAGGTGATACATGAGGCAACTTTTTGAGCAATGTTGCAGGGGAACTACATAACCGGTTCCATGTGTTCTGATGGCTAAAGTTCTCTAGAAAAAGACTTCTGAAAAAACTTGGTGTGAGAGAGGGGGTGTATTGTGTGTGTGAGCAACTTCCAGCAACCAGTCAGAGGCTACATTAATTGTTTTGTATTTTTACATGCATTTTTATGTGTCATCACATCACCAAAAGTATTGTTTTTACCAAAAATATTTGTTGGTATTTTTAAACTGCAAAAATGCACACCTATAAAGTATTTTGATACAAAATATGAAGCTATTTTCTTCAACCCAATAAAATACAAATTACACAATACTATTTTCTATTTGAAATACATATTTTAAATACATGTATCATAAACATTGTCCATCCCTGCTATTACTTCTTACTCTGCTTCCATACCCTTACTGTGGACCTGAAGTTAGTGTTGGGCATTACATCAAATTAATAATTTACAAAGAACTGCAACAGAATTTCAACGCCTGAGGAACTGTACCAGACACCAGCTGGTGCCAGAAAATTGTAAAGGTCTACGATCAATTACTTGCATTATGCTACTACCTAAGCCTGTCAAACTGTTGTTTATTTATTCATATGTTAACATGCCTTGACCTTCCGACTTCAGTCATAACCTAGAGTATGATTCATCAGAGAACAAGAACCCCAGGTTAATTTTCTACAATGATAAAGATGAGGTTGTCAAGGTAAAGTGCTGATTTTTCTCTTCATCTGTATGCCTACAGCACAGTTCTTCTGAAGTGAGATTGAAGTGAGATTTCAATTCTAAATGTTTCATGAGGTGGGGGCCACACTGCATTTAGAACTTATCTTACCTGTATGGAGTTGTATACTGTAGTAGCCTACCTGATAAATCAATAAATTCTGTGGTAAAGTGAATGTTCAAAGTCAGTGTTACAAGACCATTGGATTTTAGTTGCACCAGTGTTAGCCTATAGCCTGGAAAATCCAGACCCTCTGTAGCCTATGCTTGTGAGCACAACATCTATGGCACTCAGTAAGTTACCTTTATAATATGTTATGTTTCTTGATACACTGGAGAGGACCATCCAAAATAAGCGTGTGAGCCTACCGTGAAGTGGCGGATCAACACAGATTCTGTCCAACTGCCAATGTGCAGGAGCTAACTGTAGTGTAGTAGGCCTAAGAGAGGTCGACCTAGGCTAGCTAATCAAACATCATTAAAAGTTACCAATTGTGTCTGAATATGTATGCTATTTTAACAGACAGTTAAAGTGAAGAAGATGAAGGTGAGGGAAATCGAAAAACTGCTGGACTCCCTGGGCTTCTACAAGAGGTCGATGAAGGGAGAGGACGTTCCCGAAGAATACCAGCACTTCCCTCTCAGGGCACCGCGAGATGAACTGTAATGACACCTTGTGGCCAAGCTTTGCCACTGCACTGCTAACAATGACGGTCAGGACCCAAAGGCTTTAGCACAAGCCAGGTCCTGACACTGATGAATTAAGCATGCTGTTGTTGGACATTGCTGAAATACACTGTACCAATTATTTGATAAATAAATATGAAAAATGTGATAATGGGATATGAGCCATTTATAGTATTAAAGATTAGATAGGAAAGAGACAACAATTACTTAGAAGTAAAATAGTCAAATAATAAGAACATAAAAGCATGTTGTTCAGTCAGTGGGTGATGGTGAGACATAGAGAGAGCATGGGATGAGATTGAGAGAGAGAGAGAGAGAGAGAGAGAGAGAGAGAGAGAGAGAGAGAACGAGCAATCAACAGGTCCTGGTCATGAGCTCCTGCCACTGAATGTGGGGTTATGAACCCTGATAGATGTGGGGACAAAAGATCTCCTGAACCGTTCAGTTCTGCAGTACATTGAGATGAGCCATCCGCCCCAGCTACTTCTCTGGCATGCCAAGATGAGTCAGCATTTTACATCAACATTAGCCTACATTATAATAAACAATAGTCATCTGAAAGATTAAAAAATATTCTGGATATTAAAACATTATAAAACCAAAACCAAAATTATAAACTTAATTATGAACCTATTGAAACATGATGAACCTATTAATAATGCTCATTGCAGTCACTTACATATAGCTCTCTGTCTAATTGTAAAACAAAGCAAGGCCGTAATCATAATATATGATATTCAAGAATTCTCAAAATGCATTAAACATAAATAGACATTGTTTGGCTACAGTAATATCACTATCACTCACTTTTATGCAAAATGATCACTTGTTACAAACTAGAAAATGCTATGCTAAATGGCTGAATATCTGACAGACAAAGGGAGTGCAGAGGTGAGCTGATCTCAGTTAGGTAAAGAAACCTGATTACACAGAACAGCCAGGAAAACACTGACTTGACGGATGTACAGATTGGTCCTTATTTCTGAGAAATTACGCACTGCCTTCTCTTTCCACCCTTCCTCTCATGTGTTCAGTGCTCTTTTTAAGTTGAACTAGGGTAGTGCTTAACTAGCTGCTACAAGCTATTGTTAACTAGAATA
>NC_055964.1:9342588-9357588 GCF_018492685.1 Alosa sapidissima
CGCTCTCTCTCTCTCTCGCTCTCTCTCTCGCTCTCTCCTCTCTCTCTCTCTCTCTCTCTCTCTCTCTCCTCTCTCACTCTCTCGCTCTCTCTCTCTCCTCTCCTCTCTCTCTCTCTCTCTCTCTCTCGCTAGGCTGCATATATGGTATACAGAGTGAAATGAATTAGGAAGAGTCCTTAGTGGAGCACTGCGTTCAATTGTCTCATCCGGAAATGTTCAATAAAAAAGGCTTGATTTATCGATTACCCAAGCTCTGTATGGCCGCTGTATTTAATAGTGTTCTTTTGCTTGAACAATGTTATACCAATAAAAAAAATGTATTGTTGGTGATAGAAATGGTGTTGCTCACCATATGACTTGTGGACCGTGAAAAGTAAAAAGAATGATCTAGTTAAGAAATAAGGTGTATGTGTGTGAGAGGAACACAGGTGGTACTGCTGGTTTAAACCCAGAACATAAGGGGTGTGTGTGTGTATGCGTGCGTGCGTGCGTGCGTGATCGACGAGGGTGGTCATGCAGTTGTGAGCTACAGAGAGTCACAGAGACACAGAGTGTGCAGCACTGTGTCTCAACACTCCTGACCACTGGGGCGAGCTGAGGCTCAGATGACTGGGTGACTGCATGAGACCTTGAGCTCAGGAGCATGGGCAACTTCCCTTTTGTGTGTGTGTGTGTGTGTGTTGCATGTGATTGTGAGTGTTTGTTAGTGGGCATGCAGTTTATACAGTAGGGGTTGTCTGCCCTTGCTTAATCCTATGTTTGCACTTGCTTGTAAAGTTGTGTGTGTTTTATGAGGTAAAAGGCATGCGTGTGTGTGTGTGTGTGTGTGTATAGGTGTATGTGTGCATGTTTTATGACGAACCATGTGTGGCTATTTCTAAGGGTTTGTGTGTGTTTTCCCTGCTGTTCATGGGGCTTGTGGGTGTTTTCTGCAGTGTCATGTGGTGGCTCTGGATCTCCCTTGGATCATGCCAGCCCAGCTCACTTCCTTTTTCTATCTGAGAGAAGGAAACCTCCCCAGTGTCTCTTACTAGAATTAGACCTGTGTGTGTGTGTGTGTGTGTGTGTGTGTGTGTCGTTGTGCAGGGCTTAAAGTGTTCAGGCACCGTGTCTGAATTCAGACGTGAGCTGGTATGCTTAAGATTTGTAAATAGGCAATGAGACTACATATATATATATATATATATATATATTAGATGACGTCCTCATAAATGTCTGATAACAAGCCCTGCGTTGTGTGTTAAGGTATGAGACCTGTGTGTGTTGTAATTGTATCGTTTGTGTACCTATCGATCATCAGTTTGTGTCGAACTTGATCTCGTGTTGATGCTGTATGCCTGTAGGCCTATGCCCATGTGGTTGCCTACAGGCTACACCAAACCAGCTGAGTGTGTTTGTCCTGCTGCGCGGGTGGGAGGGTTCATTTACTAATTTAGCATCCATGAGTTTCACTTCCATCTCCAGCAAGCAGCAGATGTGTGTGTGTGTGTGGTCTAAGCGCCATTGGAGGTTCCGAGGTTTCCTCTTTCTGCAGAACCCAGTGGCCGCCGGTTAAATCTCCGTGCTGTGGCTAATCAGCTAGAGTGGACATGAGGAGTCAGGAGAGGACAGCAGTGGCTGATTGCTTATTGCTTATAACACTCACGCAGACAGGACAAGAGCCATGATTTAGAGTTTATAACACACACACACACACACACAGGAGAGCCATTACTAAGAGTGCATGAACATGTGAACCTGCTCTGCTTGCATCCATATACAGCCTACTGTCTATTCTTTCTGTCCTTTGCCATAGACTGTCACTGGATCTCCATATGCTGTTTGCAAACAGATGAACATGGCCTCACACACACACACTCACTCACACACTCACTCACACACTCACTCACCACACACTCACTCTCTCACACACACACACACACTCACACACTGCCATTTCACTAAGTTTGCAGTACTCCTCACAAACAAAGCAGTTTGTGTTTGTGTTTCTTAGATGTCCTCTCTTTCTTTCTCTCTCTCATCCTCCCTCCTTCCCTGCCTCCCTGGCCGTGGTGAGCGAGCGTGGGGTTTGTTGGGCAACAAGTGTGGTATTGTTGCCCTCCTCACTTTTATGCTTGCCCGCTCTGTTTCACTCTCTTTTCGTTCACTCCTCTCTCTCTCTTTTTTCCTCCTCATTCCTTCTTTCTCTTTCTCACTCTTCTGTTATTCTTTCTTTGACATTCATTCTCTCTCTCTCTCTCTCTCTCTCTCTCTCACCCTGCATTGGTGAGCATTGGCTGGACGGTCATTGGGTGCCAGCGTACATTCTTTCACTCAGTCGCCCCCCCCCCCCCCCCCCCCCCTTAGCACCAAACACAAACAACAACTACTCTCAGCCCCAAATACATGTCCAACAGATACACTACATTAAAACATTAAAACCCACTGATTACCGTAGACCAACAACTATAACTACAACTACACTAAACGCAAAAACTTACAACCAAAAAAAAAACCATGACAAAAAGTCACTTTACTAAAACTCACTTTTAAATACCATAGACCACCAGCACCGCTCAGCTTAAAGCCAACAAGCATCAGCTAGAAGCACCACTCCAAAACTGACTGATAATGACCTTACACCAAGAAGAGGAAGACAGTGAGAATATCCCAGGGAGAGTACAGGGCCAATCCAGCACTTACTGAAAAAAGTCCACACCCAAAGCTTTCTGTTCATGGTGTCTTTCTGAGTATAGATGAAAAACACCCATGAAGGAGAAATATATGTGTGTGTGTACATTCCTCATACAATTACCTTACACCACCAAAAATAAAACTGAACACACAACACTCTTCATGGCTACTTGTGTTTGTGGGTGTGGGAGATGGAAATTGAATTGTTTAAACTACCTACATTGAGAGTTAAGAGGCAG
Organism: Alosa sapidissima; assembly: GCF_018492685.1. Classification (NCBI taxonomy): domain Eukaryota; kingdom Metazoa; phylum Chordata; class Actinopteri; order Clupeiformes; family Clupeidae; genus Alosa; species Alosa sapidissima. Next base: position 9,345,501 of record NC_055964.1, read on the forward strand.
ACATCACTCACCATTGTGTGTGTAAATGTGTGTGTTTTATAGGCCTGTGCCTTTGCTAAATAAGGTCTACCTTTCCAGCATCTGCCTCCATTTCTTCTGCGGCTGTTAAACACAGGCAGTGACTGGACAAAGAGTTTTTTCTTTCAGAATGTTCTGTCCCTGCAATCTTAGTGCTGCTCTGGACATTGGACAGTCTGTCTGTCTGATTTTATGTCCATCTACTGATTTAGGAGCAAGCTGCTAAAACTATGAGAGAATGGTCGTTGTGGACAAGTCAGTAGAAACTTTTGGACGGCACGTTCTGTGCTGTTTGAGTCACCCCGCTTGCCGTAGGAAAAAGGCACTGGATGCTCACATGGGACTGTGAGAACCTCATGTTGGTGACAGGTCACACTTTCAGTTGTGAGGTGAAGTAATGGCTGTGTGTGTGTGTGTGTGTGTGTGTTTACCCCTGCTTTTATTAACTAGCATCTGCTAGCTCCATTTCTTTATACAGACTTTATACATAAAACATGCTGTTTTTATGTCTTGGCTCAACTTTTTAATTGATTTCCTAAAACATGGGTGTGTTGTTTTTATTTGTATTTATTCATTTCATGAAAAGTGTAGTATTATGTGCTAAGGACTGTATGTGTGTGTGTTTTCCAGGTGGGTTCTCTGTGGTCTTTCTGGCACGCACACACAGTGGCGTCCGCTGTGCCCTGAAGAGGATGTATGTTAACAATGTGCCCGACCTCAACATCTTCAAGCGTGAGATCACAATCATGGTGAGCTCCTCCCTCTGTCTCTCACACACACACACACACACACACACACACACACACACACACACATGCACTCACTCTCACACACACACACACACATATACATATATATATATATAACACAGAAGAAGCTCCTTCCCTATCTTGTCTCTCTACTCCCACATGCACTCACACTCTCTTTCTCACACACACATACACACACACACTTCTCTGTCCATCACTCATTCTTTTTCTATCTTCCTTTCTCCATTGTGTAAACCAGCCACAATGCACATATTTCTTGTCCCTGAAAGAGTCAGTAAATATGGGTGGTATGATGTGTGTGTGTGTGTGTGTGTGTGTGTCTGTGTGGTTGACCTTGGATCTGCCATGTTTCATATGGACTATGAAATGGTGTGTGTAGATAAAGCAATTTTTTTGTGTGTGTGTGTTTTTGTGTGTGTGTGTGTGTGTGTGTGTTTGTGTGTGTGTGTTTTTGTTTGTGTGTGTGTGTTTTTGTTTGTGTGTGTGTGTGCGCGCGTTTGTTTGTGTACGTGCAGAAAGAGCTGTCTGGACACAAGAACATTGTGAGCTATCTGGATTCGGCCATCAACGGAGTGGGAGACAGTGTATGGGAAGTCCTCATCCTCATGGAGTTCTGCAAAGGTAGATGTGTGTGTGTGTGAGAGAGAGAGAGAGAGAGACAGAGCAATTATCACAGATGCCTCTTTTTTTTTCTTTTTTTCTTTTTTATACTTTTTTTGATCCCGTGAAGGAAATTTGGTCTCTGCATTTAACCCAATCGGTGAATTAGTGAAACACAAACAGCACACAGTGAGGTGAAGCACACACTAATCCCGGCGCAGTGAGCTGCCTGCTACAACGGCGGCGCTCGGGGAGCAGTGAGGGGTTAGGTGCCTTGCTCAAGGGCACTTCAGCCGTGCCTACTGGTCGGGGCTCAGAACCGGCAACCCTCCGGTTACAAGTCCAGAGTGCTAACCAGTGGGCCACGGCTGCCCTCACGGCTGCCTCTGGAGGAGGGTATAGAGAGAGAGAGACAAAGAGATGGGAAGAGAGACATAGGTAGAGCGAGGGAAGCAACAGTGTATGACTGAGACAGTCTTTTTTGGAGTGTGTGTGTGTGTGTGTGTTTGTGTGTGTATTTACGCCTACTTGCAGTTTCTGCTTGCCAAAGGATTTACAGTCAACATACCACTTTCTAAACATTAACACAGCAGACTGTGATGGTAGTTCTGGGTCTAGTGGCCAAAGAGTGTCTGTGTGTGTGTGGGTGTGTTTGTGTGTGTGTGTGTGTTGTGAGTGCCGCCCTGCAAAATCACTGGTGTTGTTCTGACCTTTTTGTGATCATACATGTGTTCATGCTGTAACTTTAACCTTTTTGTCACCATGTTCTGTTTTTTTTTTTCTGATCTTGTGGTGACCTTCTGGTATTGTGTGTGTTTTGTTCTGTTGCCATGCTGTGTCTTTGCTCTGACATTATTGTGACCAATATGGGCCTGTTTTCCCAAACATGGATTAAGCCTAAAGACTAGGCTTTTGTAGTCTAAGACTAGGTTTAATCCACGTACTGGAATCCGCTCCTATATGACAGACATAACTTTGTGTTGCCATGCCATTGATTTTGACTCTGCTGTGCCATTGTACTGATGTTGCGTTGCCATGGCGTTTGTGTGCGATTGTCCTTGCAGCGGGTCAGGTGGTCAAGCAGATGAACGAGCGGCTGCACGTGGGCTTCACGGAGGCTGAGGTGCTGCACATCTTCTGTGACACTTGCGAGGCCGTCGCCCGGCTGCATCAGTGCAAGACGCCCGTCATCCACCGCGACCTCAAGGTGCCTAGCTGAGCCCTCACTTTTACACCCTAAGGGTGACCGCCTCATCAACACACACACACACACACACACACACACACACACACACACACACACACACACACACACACTACACCCCTAATCATCCTGGTTGGGAGGTCCTTTGCCCTCACTCACACACTTACACGCACACACATACACACGCATGTACACACGCTCATGTGTAGCGTACATCCATATGAGAGAGGTGTTTTGCACTCTTGTCATGCAAACACATACACACGTAAGCACACATGCTCATAGAGCACAAGCCCTGGAGACCCGGATCAGAAAGGACTTTTGCACTCACACAGTACAAGCCTTCAACATATGGATCATACGATCTCTTGCCCTTTCTCTCACACACACACACACACACACACACACACACACACACACACACAACACACACAGTTATTCAGTTGCTCCCCCTTCCCTTCTGTGAAGGTTGCCCCTGCAGTAGAGTTGCATCAGACGAGACGTAGCCCAGAGCTTCCCCTCAATGTGTGTGTGTTTCTCCAGGCTTTTCAGACTCTCTTAACTTTCTCTAAGTCTCTGACACACGTGCACACACACACACACACACACACACACCAGACCATTAAGTGGGAGAGGGCGGAAAACAGCGCGTGCGACAGCTGGGATCTTTCCTGCTCTCCTTCTCTCCCCACGCCTTCTGTTTTCCCTCTTTATTTCCCCCTAACTCTGTCTCTGTCTGTTTGGCTGGCTGCTGATTGGCTGTCTGTCTCCATTATCAGTCGTTTCTATCCCTCTCTCTCTCTGATTCCTACGGTGTTTTTATGCTGTTTTTTCCCCGTAATTATTGTGTCTTTATCGATGCGCGCCTGTTTTTAAATAGACGGATGAGGAATGCTGCCCCCCCCCCCCCCCCCATTGTACCGCCATCGAGGTAGTCAACAAAAATGGAACTACGCGAGAGTAAACACAAGAAACAGCTGATCAGAAAGAGCAGCCGCAGTTTCACCTGTTCTAGATCTGCTTGGTCACAGGTTGCTCTTGCACACATGGCTGCCGGATGTCTAGCTTTTATTTCGTTGTGGTTTTTAGCACCAGCAGCACTTGTACAGGTCTTGCCACTAGATTGGCAGCACCCACATCTAACAACAGCAGTAGCTTCAGCGGATATATCCAGTTGTCTAACTCTGGGGCAGACGGCAAATAAGCTTTAAATAAGGTTTAAATGAGGTTTGTTTAATAATCACACTCTACAGTGCAGTCATCCCTCATGAAGTGCACTGTAAAGGTTGTCCTAAGCATCCTGGTATCAAATTAATCTCTCAGTCGTTGTGTGTTTTTTTTTTTTTTTTTACCCGCTATCTCACTTTGAATCTCTGAAGGATGCAGCATTCTGAGAAATTGAGGAGATGTAGGGAGTAAACATGTTGGTTTTTTTCCCTGTCCTGTGTGTGTGTGTGTGTGTGTGTCAGGTTGAGAACATCCTGCTGAATGACCATGGAAACTACGTGCTGTGTGACTTTGGCAGTTCTACACACAAAGTTTTGCTGCCGCAGAAGGATGGGGTGACTGCAGTGGAGGACGAGATCAAGAGGTGAGACACTTCCTGTTTGCGGTCCTTTCCCACACCCCTCCATTTGACCTGTCTTTTAAAGGTATTCCTCAAAGCTCCAATTCCTCCTAGCTAGGAAAAAAAGTGTTTTGGACCAAGTTATACCCTATTCCATCCAACCAACAATAAACAAACACATGCTTGTTGCGTCACGTTCATGGAAAAATGTATTCGACGGAATCGACATCGGCATGTTGTTAACACTTCACTTTGGGATTTAAATATTTTTTTTGTGTGTTTGTCATTTATGAGTCCGTAGTCTTGTTTGGATGTTTTTAAGGCAGTTATAGTGACGTAATTAGCTACATTTCTTAACAACAAGTGTACATACCGACCCAGCACCATGTCAGCATGGACAGAAACTAAACCCCAGTGCCGAGGCCTTTTTCCATCACGTCCATCGCTCGCCACCGAAGCCAGGAGGATTTCTTGTGCCCCCTCTAATAGCCAGCTCCTGACTCTCCCCCTGGCCGAGTCAAGGCAGCATTAGCCCAGTCCACAGTTAATCCCTGTGTGTCAATCTGAGCCGCAGAGATCCACACTGCACACTTCTCTTACTGGTTGATGCTCCACTTGGCTCCTGTTGTGTAACGGTCCAAGTAGGTTAAGCAGGCTGAGCCTAGACCCAGAAGTGTGTATGTTTTGTTAATTTGTGTGTGTGTTAATTAATGTGGAAGGGATTTTGTTTCTGTCTGTGAGCGCATTTACTTGATTGTATGCCTGCGTGTGTGTCTGTGTACATGTGAGAAAGAATGTGTGCATTGAAGTGTGTGAGGGAAACAGTCATGCTCATGTCATTTGGGAGACCGCTTCTGGCCTGTTTGCCAATTGTGTGTGTGTGTGTGTGTGTGTGGAGGGTTAGTCACCATTAGTCAGCACCCATGTCTCAACAGTGAACTGCAGACTCAGTAAAAAAACTTTTGCAGCTGTACTCGACGTCTGGGATTGCACAGTTCCCTCACCCCAACACACACACACACACACACACACACACACACACACACACACACAGTGAGCAGGGACGCTGAAGAAGGCCTTTGAACCTGAGTGTCTTAGTGTCTTTTGCATGTCTGGTCTTTGCTTTCTCACTCTGATGTGTCATGATCACTCCCTGTCCTCTTCATTCCATTTTTCTTCTTTTTAAAATGCCCTTTAAGTCAAGTTATCTATCTCTCTCTTTCTCTCTACCTTTCTCTCTCCCTCTCCCTCTTTCCCTCTCTGTTCCAGGTACACAACGTTGTCATATCGAGCCCCAGAGATGGTTAACCTGTATGCTGGGAAAGCTATCACCACTAAGGCTGATATATGGGTAAGGTGTGTGTGTGTGTGTGTGGATTAAAGTTAATGTGTGTTTATCCTTGTGCTTGTTTCTGTCTTGTGTTGTGTTCAGTTGTGGGTATGTCCTTGTACGTCTTTGTGTGTGTGTGCGCTTGCGTGTGTTTGTGTGTCCACAGTTATGCTGCCGAGCCGGTTTGAGCTTGCTTGGGCAGTGGCGGTGGTGGTGTGCAGACAGAACTGTTTTGTTGGTAAGCGGTGCGAGAGAACCGAGGGAGATGTGGAGCTCACACACTCCACGTGCTTTCGCTCCTCCAGCCACAGTCAGCCTCTTGTGGACGCGTGGCCCAGAAGGGAGGTCGGTGTTCCTCCAGAGAGCTCTCTGTTTCCCCAGGGCAGCAGGTAGACACTGTAGTGCTGGAAACCACTCAGTCACCAAAAAGCCTCACACACTGCCATACGTGGACTCAAACAACCCAGCATAAAGAACAAAAGAAGTAGCACTGAAGGAGTCCCAGCGGTCAAGATGGCTGCTGTGTGGCAAAACTTGTCCGTAAGGACATTGGTTGAGGTAGAGTATCTTTCAGTAGTTCTCACAGATTAGTACACGGTTTAGGCAAGACAGAAAGTATTAAATCCCAGACACCACACCTGAAATGGCATACTCTCACTGCATAGACCCCACTAATTCAAAAACATGAGTGAGTTAAAGAGTGTACTTTTTGTTTTTAAAGGTACATTATGCAGGTTTAGGTATTTTTGGCGACTGTAGAGCTCCCTCTAGAGTCGTGATAAATTTATATTTGACTCTGCTGTTGTAAATAGCAAACTTCTTGTGACTTATCCCCCCTGTACACAATGAACTTTGAGGTTTTGTTGTGGAGGTGAAATATCCAAAGAGCTATATCTACTAACAAGGTAATGTTTCACGATTCTCGTGAAATTTGTCGGGCCGCCGTTCTTGATGTAAATCAGGTTTCTAGGCCAAGTATACTTGCGTATACAAGGAATTTGGTCTCTGCATTTATCCCATCCGTGAATTAGTGAACAACCACACAGAGCACACAGTGAGGTGAAGCACACACTAACCCGGAGCAGTGAGCTGCCTTGCTACAGTGGCGCTCGGGGAGCAGTGAGGGGTTAGGTGCCTTGCTCAAGGGCACTTCAGCTGTTCCTACTGGTCGGGGATCGAACCGGCAACCAGTAGGCCACGACTGCCCCGAAGTTGAAGTTGCTTGGCTGGTTTTCTCGATATTGACTGGCCACGTCTATGCTGTATAGCTATGCTAGCTGAACGATTCGTCTATAACAAGTTTGTTTACCATCAAATTGGCTTCTTAAAGGGGAAAATCTTGCACAATGTACCTTTTAAGTTCTTGTAGCAGAAGAGAACTAGTTTTTTGCCTTGTGGCTGCTCAGCGTATTCCTTTTCCCTGATGAACGACACGGAGGTGATTTGAGCATGATAATACTGCTCCCCTTGTGTCTTAAGGGTACTCAGATGAGGGGCTCCACAAGGTGGGCACTACTGTACTTTCAGCAGTTTGCCAGGCATCCATTAGGGACTCGGCCTCTGGCATCTCCACTAACGCTGCACCGTTATCTCACACACACATACTCACACTAATGCACACAAACACACACACTCTCGCACAGCACACGTACACACACACACGCGCGCACACACACACACACACACACACACACACACACACACACACACACACACACACACACTCAAACAAAGCAATGCACCATAGGAGCTATGAGATGGAGAATGGGAGGGAAAAACACGCTTCCTGCATTGCCCTTGACTGTAAAGACAGGAATTAGGTCTCTGCAACACACACACACACACACACACACACACAATTCTGCACTCCTTTTCTCCCTGATGTTTGGGTGTGCTAGCATGTCTTCTTTGGTGCCCCCAGGCAAACGATGCCCCAAGCAACTGGTGCTGTGTGTGTGTGTGTGTGTGTGTGTGTGTGTGTGTGTGTGTGTGTGTGTGTTCTTGTCTGCCTTTGAATTGATGTGGAATGTCCCTGTGTTTCAGTATGTCTGTTTTTCTGCTTATTTTCTATTGCTGTTCTTTATCTGTGTGTGTGTGTGCGTGTGCACTGTTCATGTCAATGGTTGTACACTCGCTTCTGGAGCTTCTGCAGTGGAAACAGCTGCTGATAGATTTAACAGACGGAGGAGGAAGCCAGCCACCCTCCTCCATCCTAGCTTCACAGATAAGGGGTGTGTGTGTGACAGTGAGTGAGTGTGCGCGTGCATGTGCTTTTAGTGGTTTTCCATACCCATATGTGCCAGTATAACACAACAATATCTGTCAGCGTGACTGTGTGTTCTATTCCCAGTAAATGAATTATGACACACTTACGGACAGTTTCCTGGACTTGGAGCCTGGTCTTGGACTAAGAGAGAACTCCAGTGTAGATTTAAAAACGAAAAAAGCTTTTCATCAAGGACCAGGCTTAACCCATGTACAGGAAACCAACTCTTAGAGTTTTACATGTGAACCAGACCCTAACCCATGTGAACTGCACTAAGCTCACTTTTATCTTGTTAGACCCTGTGGGTCCTTTTGTTTTTGCATGTAGTTATTTAGGCATGACCACTGTGAATAGTAATGCCATTGTTTTGCATGGTGTCTTTTTTTTTTTTTTGTCTGTCCGCAGGCGCTCGGATGCTTGTTGTACAAGCTGTGCTTCTTCACGCTTCCATTTGGGGAGAGTCAAGTTGCCATATGTGACGGAACCTTCTCTGTTCCCGATAGTTCCAAATACTCCTTAAAATTGCACTGTTTGATCCGTGAGTACAGCTATGGCTCTCCTATGCCTCTCATACAGTCTCACCCACCTAGCACAAGAGATGGTCTCACTCTGTTCTCTTGTGAATGATGATTCATAACTTCTTTTATGGTCTTATGAATGTTCAGGCCCATATGTGCTGTGTTTAGTGAAGCGGCAGCTCCTTCTGCTGGTGATATGGTAAAATTGCATCACCTCTATTACAATGTGTTACGTAATGTGTTCGACAGCTGCTCTAGTACTCTGCTTTTGGAAAAGGGTTTCTGACCCAGTTTAAATGGCTGGCCTACTTAATGGCAGGCAAGCGCACTGTGTCCCTGTTCATCATTGTTAAACAGGATCAGGGAACTAAAGTGACCATGTGAGAGCTAGAGAGAGAGGGAGAGAGGAAGGGGAGGGAGGTTAAAGGCGCGGTGGGTTTGTGTTGACACTGACTCTTGTATTAATAAGTGGCTGGAGAGTTTTGAAGTTGGTTTACTGGGAGATCTTTTTTTAATTAGACAAATAGTGCAGTCCAGACTGTGTGTGAGAGAACAAGTGGGTACATATGAATTATACTGTCAGTAATGGATAGTACAATGGATTGTGATGAATCCAGGGTTCTCACGGGTCATGGAATTTCTGGAATGTCATGGAATTTTGGAAAGTCTATTCCAGACAAGGAAAGTCAGGGAATTATATAATTTTTGGGGGCAAAGTCATGGAATATCGGGGCATTTTGTTGTAGCAGTTTAAATGTACTTGCCAAAATACATTAATACAAATATATTTGGTTATATTTTGGTTGTTAGGTTTACTACTTGCTTGAGTAGTTGCGGTTAGCCCAACTTTGTTTATTCAATGCCCATTTAGTCATCTCCCGCTCTAAAAAAGTCTTATATGCTACGCGGCTGCTCTGAAATCTTTGGTCAGTACAGTATATTGTACCATTCTTTATAGTATATCATGGAAATTCATTTTTTTTTTGTCAGGGAAAGTCAGAAAAGTCATGGGATTTTACATTTGACTTACAGTGGGAACTCTGTATCATGTTGGACAGACAGTTTTCTCTGCTGATGCACATCAGTAGAATTAAATGGACAGCCTAAAGTGTGTGTGTGTGTGTGTGTTTACCAGGATATATGCTCGAGCCTGACCAGGAGAAGAGGCCAGACATCTATCAGGTCTCCTACTTTGCCTTCAAGCTGGCAGGGAAGGACTGTCCCGTGCCAAATCTCTTTGTGAGTCCACACACACACTGTATAGGAACTCTAGTGCAATTAGCAAGTTCAGTCAGGTTTAGCGGAGGAGCCCACAAACAGTATGGAGACATTCAGTACAAGAGGTCCACAGTTGACCTCACATCCTGTATATGTGATCAGCCACAGGATTGTCAGCACACCGCAGCAAGGATGCTGACCTCAGAATAACACGCTGACACAATGACAGAAGAGCCTGTGTGTGTTTGTGGTAGCAGTGACGCATCAGCAGGCCGCGATGAGTAACGCAGTGGTAGATTATTACTGGACACATGCATGTTTCATCTAATCTGTTTGAGAATCACTACATGTGGAATGAGAGGTACTTTGTGGTGTTCCTACTTGTTTGTGCAACTCTGCAATTTAGGGACAGGTAATATGTAGTGTTGCACGGTGTATCGATACTAGAAAGGTATCACGATGCCTTCACGCAAAAAACGATACGATTTCTGACGTTTTTAGAATCGATACTTTATTAAAATAATAACGTTCTGTGTCTGTGTGGACTGCTCCCACTCTCCATGCTCCTTGCACGCATCTAAGCAAGTGGGCGTGTCAAGCAGACAGCGCTGAGTGAGTGAGTGCGCAGCCAACGTCAACATAGTTCTTTGCCGACAGTCCTCGGCTTGTGGATAAAACAAAAGGTGAAGTGAATTCTGGAACTATTTCGGATACATCACGGATAGTGAAGGCAAGCCATCAGCTAGGCTACACAGAGGCCCGTTTGTAAAATATGTTTCAAAGTCATTCAAAAGCAATAGGTACACATAGAACTTGGCTCAGCACCTCGCAGACATATCCCAACATTTTTAAAGAGTTCAAAGAACGACAGGTTAACGAATAGGCTATAGAAAACACTGTTTGTCATGTCATGCAGACTGTAATTTGTTCAATAATTATTGCCCAGATACCTGAAATGTGCTAATTAAAGCCCACAGCATATAATACCACTGAAGCGTGTTGAGTCCTAATAATAATAGCGGCTTATTGTTACGTGGTAGCAAATAATGTTATCAAATAAATATATGTAATGTACACAGATATATTGCAACAGGTAGCCAAATAGTGTAGGCCTATCTGACGAAGACCTAGTTGGAACGTCGTACTTGTACACTGGTACCCTTTGCAACTGTCAAAGAAATCCCATAAACACGGTAAGGTCTAGGGTAGCCTAGGCCTACATCAGATGGCCTAAAGATTAGTCTCTCTATCTGTCTCGAGATGATAACAGCAATGCTTCACTTTTTGGAAATCCATCCAAAACGACTATGGATGGGGATAATCTCCTCTCCTCTCCATTTAGGTCCTTTTTGTCATTCGTCTTATGTATTAAGAATATACAGTAGGCCTATGTCTTACATGATCCAATCAGAATAGATGAAACTGCAATAAAACTGCATTCTATTGTAGTTCAACACTGACCTTAAATAGCCTACTTTGGCTATTTAAAGGTACTTTATTGCCACAACATAAGGCAAATTAACTATAACAAACAATAAAGGACTTAATCACACACAAATTACTATTTTACTGACTATAAAAAAAAAATAACAATTATGTAGGAAGTTTAGAAGTTTAGAACCCATAATTGACCTGCACACTACAAAAGTGCACCAAATTCAACACAAATGACTCGATACACTTGGAGGAGGTCTGCGTCCTTTTTTTCCAGATATTTTAGGATTTTGCCGTGGTATCGTTTCAGTATCGAGCATCGAGATACTTTGGCAGGTATCATATCGAAGTCATAATTTTGGTATCGTGACAACACTAGTAATATGTATGCTTGTAGGTAGGTTTCTGTGATTGAATGTCTCTCTCTCTCTCTCTCTCTCTCTCTCTCTCTGTCTGTGTGTGTGTGTGTGTGTGTGTACGTACGTGCGTGCGTGCGCGCAGAGCTCCCCCCTCCCCACCTCTCTCCCAGAGCCCCTGACAGCCAGTGAGATCGCAGCCAAGAAGAACATGACGAAAGCCAGGTAACTCTCAGACACCCACAGAGAGAGAGAGACACACACACACACACACACACACACACACACACATACAGTACACACACACTCTCTCTCTCTCAATGCTGTTTCCAACGTCCTTGTCATGCAAGGCAAAACGGAACAGAATTGTAGGCTTTTTCTAGTTACCATTGTTAAGAGATGTATTCCAATGTACATAATCAGCTTGTTTCTATCAACAGCACCTGACCTGTTAGGACAGTTGGAAAGTGTGTAATCAGGGTGATTGATAAAGCCTATGTTCTGATCACCCCTCAGGATCACGGACGCTGTGGGGCCCACGGAGACGTCCATTGCCCCCCGGCAGCGGCCAAAGGCGGCCTCCAGTGGCGTGCTGCCCCTGCACAACTCCTCCGCCACCCCTGTCAAGATGGGTGTCCCTGCCGCCCCCATCAGCAACGGCCAGAAAGGTACGCAGGTCGGGCGGAACTGGACACTCAAGAGACCTTTGACCCTCTCACTGTTGGGATGCCTTGAGCAGAGAGGGTGTTTAATGGGGAACCAGTTATGGGGGAAATGGACACCTTGGGTTTTATAATTTATTAATGT
>NC_055964.1:9362588-9400088 GCF_018492685.1 Alosa sapidissima
CTCCCTCATTTCTCTCTTTCTCTCTCTCTCTCTCTCTCTCTCTCTCTTTCTAAAAGTGAGAGGGAGGCTAGATACACTCTGTGCTGTGGCAGGCTCTGTTTTTAGCTTGTTTTCCAGCGAATGGCGACCATCTGTTTCGTGGCGAGGCAATCTGCTGCAGGCGGGCTGGGCCCCTGGGGGATTGGCGTGGAGGTGGGGTGTGTGTGGGTCGGGGGAGAGGGGGGGGGGGTGAAATCGAGCGACTCTGTGTTAAATTGCGACATATGAAGCAATTACTGCGACGCCGAGGGTTCCGGAGGGGCCAGCTCGCCACCGTGACTTCTCCGCCGGTTCCCCTCCTGGCCACTATTGGGGTTTCCAGGAGACTGCGCTGACCCACCTCAACCGATCAGCGGAGGACTAGAGCGGCCAGAGAAACAGGAAGTGGCCACCTCTGCGCCTCCGAGAAGTTGACACTGAATAAAAAGCTGCGGAGCTGCCAAAGTGGTTGCAGTCAGTGCACTGATGGGTCCCCATAGCCTTCCATCCATTAAGAGCAGACATGTGAAGCTTTCTCCGCATCGGTTTCATCTCTTTAATTATTCGACCGTATGGATTGCTGTAAAGCCAAGTCATTAACATAACTTGGATGTAGTTGAAAGTAGGGATGTTAACCGGTAGCCGTTTAACCGGTGGTTGACCGAATCAACGTTGACCGGTTAAAAATTTCTGCCGCCGGTTAAAAAACAACAACAAAAAAAAAAAACGATTTTTAAAGCTCCCGAATGCCAGCCAGCGTCTGTTATTACACTGCGCACACACGTGTTATTGGTGTTGTATTGTATGGGGCGATATAATCACTCAGTTTTTCTTTAGCTTAATGTAGGCCCTTGGCCTATTTCACACGTTGTTTATATGTTCATGTTTGCCGTTTTAAACATGTTTCAAGTTCAAGTTCACCGTTGAGTCTCTTGAAAATAAAAATACATTTAAAAATGTAGAAATGGTTCTGATCGTTATTACACCATTCTCACAATCATTTTGACGTGAGAAGTTAAGTGTTGCGTGTAGCCTATTGCAATCCTGACTGCAATATTGTGACAAACTTCACTACTTGTTAGTGGCTGTGTGTTGACTATGGCATGATGATAATTGTAACAATGTAATGGCAAACGAAGACACGAAAGACTAACTTAGCATATGCCTACTTGTTGTGTTTTATTATTCATCTGTACTTAAATGGCATGACGACAGGAACTTATTGCAAAGGATTTTGTGCAGCACGCTACAGAGGCTGTTGGCAATCGGTAATTTTTTTTTTACGAAGCCGTTGGTTAATATACTTTCCTGTAACACCACCAAATGTAGCGTTCTCTGTTTGTGACTTTGTAACGTGAGCTTTTTATAGCCCGAGCTCGGTGCCGCGTTGTGGTTGTGGTGCCACACATTACAACGTTGTGCGTAATGTGTGCCTGTGCGTGGGTGCGCAGAGAAAGCAATTATTTTTCTCCCCAAAACAAAACCCTTATTCCTCCTCAAGTAGTGGACAATGATTGGGGAAAATGTATAATACAAAGGGCACGAACTAACATTGTGTGACGGGAGCCTAACCATTCTAAAATGGGGGGATTACTTGTTTCACGGGCAGAGAAAGACGTGCGACAGGACACGGGTATCATAAATGGCAGTTATAGAATTTTCGGTGACCAACTTTAACCGGTTAATGAGGCTCAGTGGCCGGTTAAGATTTCGCCATCCCTAGTTGAAAGCCACTTGGCAGTCAGGATACTTTCGCCCACCATTTTTTTGCTGTTGAATTCAGAGTTAATGTTAAGCATTCATAGCTCTGTTTTCCCACAGTAGGTACTGCAAACTGCATAGGTCTTGCACATACCGTATGACCTTTTCTGTTGATGGATTAGCCGTAGCACGTGCAGCTATCCTCCCCACCTTATTTGTGGATATGCTAACATTAGCATGTTCACCTAATGACCTTGTCCACACAGAATGTGTTGATGTGGTAGAGGTTCTCCCTTTAGCACGTGTTGCTAATGACGGTCCTACTCCATTGCCCTCAATGCACAGATGCAGCAGTATCAGCAGGCCTTTGCCCAGCAACAACAACAACAACAACAACAACAACAACAGCAGCAGCAGCAGCAGCAGCAGCAGCATCATCAGCAGCTGCCCTATCTTGCCACCTCTCCGCTGGAGTTCCAGACGCCCCTGGGCTCCTATCACCCTGCCACGCCCTCTGCCTCCACCCACACCGCTCTCTCACCTGTGGAGCCTCCATACACTAACCCCAGGTAACACTGCCCACTTAACCTTCGCCCAGTCATGCACCTTGCCCACACACCTACTCTACATCACCTGTGCTGTTCATTCATAATAAGCACATTAATGAGCAGCTGTTATCTGCGCCCGTCCACTGTCATGTCTGTATGTCTCTCATTAACGTGCCTCAGTCCTTCATGCCCACACAGTCATTCATACACCTGCATGTCCACATGAGTGTTGGTTGTACCTCACAAGTGTGTGTCTAGATCTGCCATCATCTGATGTCTGTATGTACAGCATACCACCCATTGGCTGTTGCTGATATGGATCTTGACTTGTGTCCATATTAAAAACACTTAACGCTGATGTCATGTCACCGGTCTTTGTAGGCTTCTAGGCCACAGCCTTAGGTAGAGGTGGATGGAGACATTGATCTGTAGTCACAGACTGGTGTAGTCTGCTTACATCCACGTACAGTACGCACAGGCTTACTGGGGCGGAAGGGGATCACGTAGTCATCGCTGAATAGCCTCTTCAAGTTTGTTTTTCCCCTTCTTTTCTTCCATTGCTTTCTATCCCATCATTACTTTCTTTCCTTCTTCTCTCTCTCTCTCTCTCTCTCTCTCTCTCTCTCTCTCTCTCTCTCTCTCTCTCTCTCTCTCTCTCTCTCTCTCTCTCTCTCTGTGCAGTAGAAACCCAGTGGCCCAGAGTCCTGATGTGCTGTTGTCCCCAACTACCCCGACCGTGAGCCACCCCCCCGACATGTCCGGCTGGAACCCTTTCGGAGACGACAACTTTTCCAAGCTCACAGAGGAAGAGCTGCTGGACCGCGAGTTCGACCTGCTGAGAGCAAGCAAGTGTCCAGTCTATCTCAGAATATCTGATTAATTCAGCTAGGAGGAATAGAATTGCTTTACCAGTTGGCACTAAAGACACATGTCAGAGTTAGTGTATATGTTTAAAAGTTTGTTTATGCGATTGGTTAACCGATCCTAGCAAGTATACAATTCATGTGAATCATCTGTGCCGATGACCTGATCCACCCCAAAGTTTCAGTCTGTAATGTCTAGTGTCAAAGTAAACACCTGCTACTACCACAACTGGTTTCTCCACGTGTTGCCTACACTATATGTCCAGCAGAGGGCACTATTGGAACAAACAGCCCATGCTTTTAACTAGGGATGCACCGATCCGACTTCTTCCGCCTCGATACCGATGCCTGGGCTTTGTGTATCGGTCGATACCCGATACCGACCCGATACATAGTAAAATTAATAAAATCATGTGGAAAAGACTAAAGGCATTAGGCCTTTAAACATTCTTTCCCTAACTAAACATCAATTCTAACAAAATAACACTCAAATCTAACAAAATAACACTTAAATATAAATGTAATGTATTATTATTATTATTATTATTATTATTATTATTATTATTATTATTACTACTACTACTATTAGTGTTAAAATAAATAAACAATTGTGCACCAGCAGCAACTTGGAACAGCATTCAAATTGAAGTTCACAGTTACTACTAAATAATAAATCTAACAAGCAAACATAAAACAAATAAATATATAACAACTTTCTCCCACCAAAACCAGTTTTGTGCAGATAAAAATCCCATATTAGTGATATACATTAAAACACCCCTGCCAAAATGGTTTTACCATAGTAAAACCCATATTGGTACCCATAGTGGTACGGTCCCTCAGTTTCCCCGCGAGCCGCGATAAATAAGTTCACACAGAGTTTCAATGGTGGTAGGCTAATCCTAACGGTATACGAAGTAGGCCTAGTAAGTTTTAACTAATAAATGAAAAGTTTTTAACAGCTAGTGTGAACATTTGCATTTCTTGATACCAGGAACAGTTTATACAGATAAGAGATGAAAATGACTGTGTTTGGTTTGAGTATTTGTTGACCGTCACGCATTGAACGTGTTGCCTAAAAATGCAACAAAAATGCATGAATCAATGACAGATGGTGGTTATAAAATAATGAATAGTAAACCAGACTGTAAAGACAATGGCGTAACCTAATGAACACCAGAAGAAATCTAGACTATTTAGTGGCAAGTGGCTGGTTGTGTGTCAAGGCTCAGTCTTTGAAGTTGAAGTAAATTCGGATCGGCCTATGGATCTGCTAATTTTTCCGATCCCCGATCCAGCTATTTTGTCAATATCGGGGCCGTTATCCGATCCAAATATGGGATCGGTGCACCCCTACTTTTAACAGCTCCCTCACCACTCTTTCGTTCATCTGTGCCTTTGAGATGCACACAGCTGTTGTTTTAATGCACGCAGGTCCATATTTAGACAGAGCATACTTTTGTAGGTTTGAGATGATTCTTTATTACCAGAGAACCTAATGAGAACCTCATGGTAGGTTAACAGGGTTTGTTTAATAGCTGAAGCTTCATCCCTGAATCTTGAGAATTGAGTGAAATTTCAAAAAAATAATTCTAACCTTTGCTGTGTGTGTGTGTGTGTTTTATTCTCTCCCTCACAGAGAAGCCTGTGGAGAGAACCACTAGCGTGGAGACCAGCGCTGACCGGCAGCCTCAGCAGCCACAGCTGCAGCCGCAGCCGCAGCCCCCCACCCCATCCCAGCCCCTCCCCGAGGACCCCTTCGGCTCTGTGCCCTTCCTGGCTAGCGCAGGCAAGTTTTAGAGGCCCAACAAACCCCCATTCCCCAAATCCACCCATCCCTCCCTGAAGAAACCACCCCAGCCACCAAGAGCACTTCTTCCTACCACTCTATACACCTATGTAAATGTGTGTGTGTGTGTGTGGGGGGGGGGGGGTGGTGTGGTGTGTGTGTGTGTGTGTGTGTGTGTATCTTCCACTACCCTGCTCCAGTATCTAATTTCTGCCCCCTCTTACCCACTCTACTGTGAGGTATACCCCCCCCCCCCCCCCCAACACACACACACTTCCCAGAATCCCTGTGTCCTGTGGAGTGATGGGTCTGGTGAGGTCAGGTTGGAGGGTGGAACTGGACAGATACATAGAGGGATAAAAAAGAAAGAAACGACAAGGAGAATTCATTTACAAAGAAGTGATTCTGTGATTTTCATCTCCTCCGTCAGTCAGGAGTCTCAACTTGCAAAATAACACACACGCTTACAATTTTGATTAGTGCCAGCACATTCCGTGTGTGTGTGTGTGTGTGTGTGTGCGTGCAAAGTATGAATTTGGGAAGGATACAAATATGAAAGGAGCCTGTGTTTTTTCCCATATCGGCCCCAGTTGCTGGCCACTTTGTTAGAGAATGTAATTAGACATTGTTTGTTAAGCGTCTTTGTCCTGTTGGCTTTTACATGCAGACCAAGCCTTAGAAACGGGCCCAGACCCATATGGATGTATATCATGTAGGATAGACTGACCGCAATAGACAAGCCCTATCTCACAAAATGGCCCATGTGCTTTATAAAGTCACTTGCATCTCTGCACGAGTCCACGCCAACTGTGAGGTAGTTTTTTTGACGCGTTTTTGACACATTTGGAAAAAGTTGTTTTTTTTAAGTTGTTTTCAGTGCCAAGGGACTTATGTGTATGTTGCCATTGTGTGTGTTTGTTTTTGTTTGTTTGTTTGTTTGTTGTTTTTTTTTACCCATTTCCTACACCATGGCTGTGTTTTGGCTTCTGTGGTCTGATAGCTGGGAGTCCTGGCTTCTTTCTCAGCCCGCCATCTTTTCCTCCTCTTCCTCTTCATCCTCTTCCTCTTCCTGTCTTGTGCTTCCTCAGTGCCCAGGCTGAAGCAGGAACAGTGGAGTCTGGTTGACCACAGCAGAGTCTGGTTGACCATTGCACTTTATGCTGGTGCGTGTGTGTGTGTGTCACATGATGCGCTTTGACTCACTGAGTCCATAGGCCTGTTGAAGTAGAGTAGGAGAAAAGACAAAATGAACATAAATATAGATAGATTTAATGTGGAAATGCAGAGAGTTGTGTTACAGAGAATGTGGATTAACTGAGGAATTCAGTTTGATGTGGTTACAAGAGAATGCATCATATTCTGAACCACTGATTAAGGCCAGTGTTGGGGGTTGAGATGACCCTTAAGGAGCAAATGTGATGGCTCAACCTTGAGTCCAGCCCACTGCTGTACTGGCAGAGTGGTTCCCTGTCAATCTTGGGGGGACACACTTCAGTGGTAACCTTGTCTCAAGGTCAGTGTGTGTGTGTGTGTGTGTGTGTGTGTGTGTGTGTGTGTGTGTGTGTGTGTGTGTGTGTGTGTGTGTGTGTGTGTGTGTGTATGTGTGTGAGTGACTGAATCCAGCGGGCATGTCAGTGTATTACACTGTGAATGGTCAACGTGACTGCTGCAGGGATCGCTCAGATGTCATCACAAGAGAAGGGAGAACTTGAGAAACGGTAGACAAGCAGAATTCAGCGAAATCTAGAAATCGCGTGTGAATAAACAGAAAATGATATCACAGCATGTTTTATCGTCTGTGTGCAGATGTATCTCTAACTGGTTTGTCATTGTGAAAGGGCACACAGGGCAGTCTTTCAGCAGATTTCTAGAGAAAGATGTGCGACTCAAAGAGCTCTTCAGGTGATTACACAGGCTCGGGTGAAACACACCACTTGCGTCAAAAACAGATGACATGCTGGCTGCCTTTTTTAATGCCTTGTTATGTGTGTATCGCTGCCTTGTTTACTTTTGTTTGTTTATTTTGTGAATTCCTTCAAGTTTAAAGCTGTGAAGAGCATATTAGCTGCCAGCTATCGGGTTGCTCCATTTAGCTAGAGGTCAGGGGTTGATGGAGGATTGTTAGAAGGAGATAGAAACTGGGCTACCTGACATATTGTTTTTTTACTTTAAATATCTCTGGATTTTATGTGTGAGCTACGCACTAATTGGAGGTCACTCTTTGTGGAGTGTGGGCATAGGCTATACAAATAGAGAGACGCTGTGTGTGTTGAAAGAACTGGAAAGGACTTGAGATCTCACAACTGTAACTGCAGGTTGTACCATAGGGACCTCTCTCTCTGACACTTCTCTCTTTGTTACCTTTCTACATCTTATATTAGCCTGGGGAGTATTCCAGCATCATGAACATTTTTTTATTTACCCTGTGTCCTTGATCTGTTAAACCTTTTGAACGTACAAAACCATTGGTTTTATGAACAGGCGTGTCACCAGTTTTTCTTCTTCCACATGCTAAAAGCTCTCGAAATTGTGGCTGATTTTTGAATCCCTAGTGTGCCATAGATAGTTCCCCCAGGTTCTTTTTCCTCTGGTTCTGGTTCCGGTTCTTGTTCCGGTTCTTGTTCTTTTGTGAGGAAAACCTACCCATAATGCTGGATCTCCCCACTAGTGAATAAGGTGATGACATAACCACTCATATACCTCATCCATCACTAACAGCAAGCTGAACAGGGCGCAGGGCAGTGGCTCGTCATGCTGGACTCTGTTAAGGACAGAGGTGGGCGTCTCGCTCTTTCACGCTCACTCATCTCACTCTCACTTTTCATACAAGCTTTCTGTTTGCCAAAGGTAAGTTGGCCATGAAGCCAGACAGAATCCTCCAGCTGGATTCTATGCGTTTGTAATGCACACATTTTATTTGTTCTTTTTGTTTGTTTGTTGGTTTGTTTGTTGGTTTGTATTTGTTTGTTCTTTCATCTCCTGACGTCATGAGTTCTGATTTGTTTCGCAGCATTTCAGAACCAAGTTGTTTTTTTATGTTTCGTTTTTTTATTTGTTTTTCATTATGATTATTATCGATACTCTTGCCATGTTGTTTTAAGTAAGACAGCCATTCTCAGAAACATCTTGTTTGAGTGGGATATTGGTGGAAAGATGGTTTGTACAAGTTGCATTAAAACAATAATGACAAAGAAAAATGAAATACTAATACTGCACTACTAGTGTGTAACAGAAGTGCTTTAACTCAAACCTACAGAACTAGTTGGGTCAGTTCAGAGTCAGCCTAGCAGAGCAGACCGGGTCTCTTCAGACCTGCTTGGGTCATGAGGCTCTGCACATACAGTACTTGCTGGGGTCTTGGGGGCTAACGCTAAAGCTAAGTGCTAACAGGTCCGGGTGGTGCTTCCCTACTAAACCAGTTGGGTCTCCAGGCCTCTACTGCACACACACACACACACACACACACACACACACACACACACACACACACACACACACACACACACACACACACTCACTCACATACTTACTCTTACTTACAAACGCATGCACTCTCTCTCTCACGCACACACACACGTACACGTACACGCACACACACTCACACACATACTTACACTCAATTGCAAACACATGCTCTCTCTCACTCTCTCTCACTCTCTCACTCTCTCTCTCTCTCTCTCACTCTCTCACTCTCTCTCACTCTCTCTCTTTCTTTCTCCCCCTCACACACACACACACACACACAGACACACACACACACAGAGAAAAACTTCTACTGTTCTACTCTTTTAAAGGGATCTGTTGCCCCAAACAGCTTTGTATTGACGCAAGACCCGTGGTTGTCCTGTACGTGTGCCCTTTTCAAACAGATGATGTTTGTGCCTGTAAGTCATGACCTAACTGGAAAAGCTAAATACCTTTAGCATACAGCACCATCAGACCAAGACCTCATACATACAGAAGTTGAAAAACACATATAAAGCACATAAATATCTAAATATATATCCACATAAACATACATACGTATATAAAGCATTTAGGTGCATAAGAGTTGTACATGATGCTCTGTACACTGATGACCAGAAATTTCTGTAAATTACCTTGTAACATACTGTAATTGTGTCTCTTTTTTTCAAAATGCTAATGGAAAATAAAAATATGTTGAAAAAGCCTTACATATTTTGGTTGGTTTTTATTCCAGAGGCTTGAACCCAGCGCAGGGGTATTTGGTTTTTTGGGGGTTTTAAGGGTCTGACCACCATTCTACCACAAGGGCAAGATGTTCTGATATACTGTATTACAATTATCTATCTGATATGGCTGTCTTACTTGAAATACCAGTTTGCGCTGTTCTACCATGTTTCCCAAAAATGTAAAATTAATAGAGACTTTGTAGAGGTGCTTGGTTTAAAAGCTGTTTGGTTCCCTGTTTTCGTCTTTCTCTTGAAGGACACACAGTCAAGATTGATCTAGTAACTACCAGACAGCTGTTCTCTGTCTATCGCGATCATATCTGAAACATGGACTACATTATGACTCCAAATCAATTTATGAGTGACCAGGTTGTAGAAACCAATATAGTTAGAATGCCCCACTTGGAGCTCTTTTGTTCTCTTGTGTTGTCTGATTGGGGATTTATTTGACCTTGTTATGTATTTAAAAATAGATTGATTAATCCATGTGATGGTTTCCCTCTAACATAGCAGACTGTAAACGAAGGAAAGTCACATGAAATAGGTTAACCTAGAGGACCATGTAGCAGCACCAAATAGATTAGGTATTTATAGAAAGAATAAAAAACAAAATGACATGTAAGTGTGAGAGAGAGAAAGTGAGTGAGCGAGAGTATGAGAGCTTTATGGCCGAGGCACCATCTTTTGTTTGTGGCATTACAAACGAGACGGTTAACATATGTGACCTCAGTCTGGCCGACTGCTAGTGTTTGGGGATCGGGGGGGTCAGTGTTGCTCCTCTCTTCTGCTGCTGCTGCTTGAGCCTCCATAGTTTATGGAGCCTTAATCCCATTATGAATGCACCAGTGAGCAGCAACAATCACTCGGAGGTGCACAAAAACTGGTGAGCGCCAACACAATGGTAAACACACCCAACCGCGGCAGCGGCCATCTTGCACCAAGAGCCGATTCCCTTGAAGCTGGTGTATCCATGGGAAAGTCATGACTGAGGCAACGCCACTGAGAATACTGCTGAACAGCTGAACTTCTTGGAAGGGTTCGCTTTTGTTGATGGTTGGGTGTCAGGAGCCATGTACTGTACAGATAACATGAATTAAAACAGATGCTGTAGTAGTAATAGTAGTAAATGTGAAGTAGTTAAAGGGAAAGGTGGTAGGCTTCTTGTCTTTAGTGAATACCGGAGCAGACACGCTCAACTTAAAAAAAAGTTAGAAAAATACTTTTTTTTTTTTTTAATAATGCACTCAAGTGGTTGCTCTTTAAGACTTAATTGGAATATGTCCTAAAAAACGAGTGCTACGAGAATTAATTTTTTTTTAAAACTATATTTGACATCTTTGTCTAAACCATTTGAATGTCTGGACATTCAGAGAGGAGAATTGAGGCACCAAAACTGAGCATCCGCCACTTACCATCTGTGGTTCTTGTGCAGGAGCATTCCGTTATTTCAATGCTGTTGCCTACTTTGATTATGCAAATGTCTGAGACCGTCGGCCCGCCAGCCCACAGTTGCAAGGGTGTTTTTTCCGCTTAACCATTCCAATGACTCTGAAGCTGTTAAATGAAGGTAAATTAAGCTAAAAAACTTGCATATTAAGCTGAAAAGCCTGCATAGTGTACCTTTAAAGGAACACCCCCCCACTCCAAACAGACACACACACACACACATCCACACATCCATCCATCCTTAATCTGACTAAATCAACCCCTCCACCGCCCAAAAGAACATCGTCCAGATAATGAGTGTATGTTTGCGTGTGTACATACCACCAGGTGTTCTCCATCTCCTTACACGATTAGAGATGTGCTATTGTGCCCTGCCTTGTGGAGATGTCAGGTCTTGATTGGATATGTTGTGTAGACATGTAATCCGTGACAGCAGAGCCCAAACAGATGCTGGGCCTCTCCCTCCTGCAATACCGCCCTCCTCCTCCTCCTCCTCCTGCCATACCGCTCTCCTCCTCCTCCTCCTGCCATACCGCCCTCCTCCTCCTCCTCCTCCTACCGCCCTCCTCCTCCTCCTCCTCCTGCCATACCGCTCTCCTCCTCCTCCTCCTGCCATACCGCCCTCCTCCTCCTCCTCCTCCTGCCATACCGCCCTCCTCCTCCTCCTCCTCCTGCCATACCGCTCTCCTCCTCCTCCTCCTGCCATACCGCCCTCCTCCTCCTCCTCCTCCTGCCATACCGCCCTCCTCCTCCTCCTCCTCCTCCTGCCATACCGCTCTCCTCCTCCTCCTGCCATACCGCTCTCCTCCTCCTCCTCCTGCCATACCGCTCTCCTCCTCCTCCTCCTCCTGCCATACCGCCCTCCTCCTCCTCCTCCTGCCATACTGCTCTCCTCCTCCTCCTGCCATACCGCCCTCCTCCTCCTCCTGCCATACCGCCCTCCTCCTTCTCCTCCTCCTGCCATACCGCTCTCCTCCTCCTCCTCCTGCCATACTGCTCTCCTCCTCCTCCTCCTGCCATACTGCTCTCCTCCTCCTCCTGCCATACCGCTCTCCTCCTCCTCCTGCCATACCGCCCTCCTCCTCCTCCTGCCATACCGCCCTCCTCCTCCTCCTCCTCCTCCTGCCATACCGCTCTCCTCCTCCTCCTGCCATACCGCTCTCCTCCTCCTCCTCCTCCTGCCATACCGCTCTCCTCCTCCTCCTCCTCCTGCCATACCGCCCTCCTCCTCCTCCTCCTCCTGCCATACCGCTCTCCTCCTCCTCCTCCTGCCATACCGCTCTCCTCCTCCTCCTCCTGCCATACCGCTCTCCTCCTCCTCCTCCTCCTGCCATACCGCTCTCCTCCTCCTCCTCCTGCCATACCGCTCTCCTCCTCTTCTTTTTCCTACTCCTGCTCTTCCTCCTGCTCCTCTTGATGCAGATCAGAATGGAACGGATCTGGCCCAATTCTTGTATTAGTATTAGCAGTAGTAGTCGCAGCAATAACAGTAGATCATTCATAGGGCCCTGCCTCCCTGTGCAGGGTGGCAGGGTTCCCTGCTCTTTCTCCCCTCAGACCTCCCCACCCCTCTTTATACACTGCTGACCCCTCAGATATATATATATATATATATATATATATATATATATATATATATGAGAGAGAGAGGGGAGACACATGTTCTCTTTTGTGTTCCTGTGGATTAATTGGCAGATCGTATGGTAGAACACAGTGCTACCAACTCCAAGATATCACACTCTCTCTCTTTCTCCTCTTTTTCCCCCTCTTCATCTCCCTCCTGCTGATTTTCGGAGTATTTCTTTTCCCCTCTCCGCGCGTCTTCATGCGTGGTTCCAGTCTTGGCTTGTCCTCCTTGCTCAAGCTGCCAGTTTGGAGCGCAGGAAGCGAGCAGATTTTCGAGTGTGTCTGCACAGCATGGGGTTGCACTGGACTCCTAGAGAGAGAGAGAGAGAGCGCACAGCTATAGGAACATCATAAATAGCCTAGCTAAGTCCATCCACAGATTTGCTTCAAAGCATTCTAGTTAACACTACACATTTTTTGGTCCTGTCTTCCAATTTCATCACTGTGGCATGTTGCCCCGAAAAAAAATATATTAGTTTCTGGAATCATTGAGTGTGAAATGTATTTAAAGGGATGTGGCATGTGCTATATTAATTAATTAATTTATTTATTGTGCCACTTATTGCATGTTTGTAACCTGTGTGTTATGACACGAATGCCCAAAATTGAGTTTGGTGCCTCCATCTGTCAGTGACTGAAAGCGTATTTGAAATGTAAAAAGCTGCAAACGTAAACAGTCTGTGGCAACTGGCAAGACAAAAAAAAAAAAAACTTTTTGTTTTTTAAAAAAAAAAATCTAATCTTGTGCCAGGCACAATGTGAACTAAAATGAGTTGAATTGATCAGAGATACCATTCGACCCTCTCAAAAAGTGTTATTGTGACTGTTGTTAAATGCTAATCAAAAATGTTCATGTAAAATGGTAGTCTCTTAACAATATTTAATAGATGACTTTGTGGGCATGGTTGTTTTCCAGCAACACTTTTCGGTAAAAGCATGGCTAGTCCATATCAAAGGGCAAGACCAGATCTGCCTCGGATCCGGCTGGCGTGCGGGCCGGGTGGGTGGACTGTGCGAGGGGCAGCTGGACTTGGAGAGCCACGTCTTAGTCGGGTTGTGGCATCTGGTCTTGGGCCAAGCACCATCCCAGCGAGCCGAGGGGGGTGGGTGGGAGTGTGTGAGTGTGTGTGTGAGTGAGGGCGTGGGCGGAGGAGGTCAGGAGAGGAGAGAAGAGCAGCTTTCCTACCATATGAGTTCTCTAATTCTCCTTCTTTTACGCCTTCTGTTTTAATACTGCACAAACTGTTAGGATTTGTCACTTGCCCCAGGGTTTGTGTGTGTGTGTGGGGGGGGGGGGGGGTTAAACAAACAGAATGCTCCAGAGATGTCATCGAAGGCCGCACCCGGAGCTACTTCACAAAGAGAGCATCAGCCTGTAATCCAGCTTTACTTTTTTTAATACGTCGTCATTGTCATATTACAGAACTTACACGAGCTAAAACTCACTGTTACACTGTAGGAAGCAAAAGCAGCAATCATGTTCCTGCTCTTAAGATGCCCCCCACCCACCACCACTACCACCACCCATCACATTGTTATCCCTAAAGCCTTACTGTGTTAAGACATTGTCCATCTGCACAACAGCCTTTCTGGAGCATACTGTAGCTTTAAGGGGAAATCTTTTTGTTTCTAATTTAATCAGAAATTCAAAAAGAGTTTTTTTTTTTTTTTTTTTTTTTTTTTTTTAAGACCACATTTGTTTTACGGATTAGCCTATCTGTACATGTGCATTTTCGTATAACAAAATGAACAGCATGGTAGCCCAGCATGTTTTTAAAGTTACTGGTAAAAACCTCACTAGATGCTGTGGACATCGAATTAAACAGTGACATTGCCTTTAGAGTAACAGTTTCTGCTCCCATTACTTTATCATTGTTTTTTCACAGTGTGAATATTTCCATTTGATTGCCTAGTGTTTGGCTAAACTGTGTGTGTGTGTGTGTGTGTGTGTGTGTGTGTGTGTGTGTGTGTTTTCTGCAGGTTCCACTGGTGTGTGCAGCCCTGACCAGATCAGTACGGAGCTCAGTACACCAGTAGCAGCTGTGACTCCGGTCTGTGCCCTGTTTGAAGATCCCGTCATTGCCACTGCTCCTCAGCCCCCACCCGCTTCCTCTTCACCTGCTTCCTCCTCTTCCTCGGCCAAGGAGCCCCGGGTGGGCAGACGCCAGGCCGCGTCAGGCCAAGCTCCCCACCACCGGCCTGACGAGTCCGACAGCGACTTTGAGTCGGACCCACCGTCGCCTAAGAGCAGCGAGGACGAGGAGGAGGTGGAGGAGGGAGAAGGGCTGAACAGCGAGCCGGACGACGAAGCAGAGCCAGACGAGACGGAGCCGGAGGTGCTGGGCCAGCGGCCACTGCTCATGGACTCGGACGACGAAGAGGAGGGGGAGGAAGAGGACGACTCTGACGGAGAGCAGAGGAAGGTCAAGCCTGGCGCATCAGGAAGAGAAGGAGAAGGCAGGTTGCCAAGAGACCAAGCGGTCAACAAGGCGACAGGCCAAGCAGCTGTATCAGCACCAGCAGCAGGAGGTGGCGTTGCGGTTGTGGAGGGAGCACTGGTGGGAGTGGACGTGTTTGGGTTTGTCCCGTTCGTCCGCTCGCCGCCAGAGAGCGCGGTGGACGTGTTCAGCTGTGCCCCGTTCCCCCCCGCTGGTCAGGAGCCTGACGTCTTCAGCCGAGCACCGTTCAACCGGAACCTCTCCCGCCCCCCTCCACAGACCCCACCCATGTCCCCCAGCAACAGCCACCCGTTGCAGCCCTCAGTGCTGCCCATCGACCCCTTCGGCTTCTCCCCCTTCCAGCCCCCTGGCCAGCCCGCCAGCGGCACCAGTGAGCAACTGCAGCAGCAGCCACCAGAGGAGCTTCTAGTGCTGCAGGAGTTACAACAGCAGCAGCAGCAGCAGCATCATCTCGACCAGCAGGGCGGCGTTGGCGAGCCAGACGGTGATTGCGACGAGGAGCAGCAACAGCAGCGGCAGAAGCAGCAGCAGCGGAGTCTGCAGAAGCTGTCGTCGCGGCAGCGGCGCAGCAAGCAGGAGGCGGCGTCCGGGGGTGGCGGCGGCGGTTGCGGCGGGTCGCCCGGAGGGGGCAACGGGGGCAAGCGGCACCACGGCACGCCCACGGGCGGCCGCAAGGGAGGCAAGCCCAGCTTCCGCACGCCGGAGCGCACGCGTCGGCTGAGGCGGGTGGGCCGGCGCGACTCGCAGAGCAGTAACGAGTACCTAAGCGCCTCGGACTCCAAGGAGAACATCAGCATGACGGCCACCACCACCGCGGGGCCCGGGGACGGGGCCAAGGACAAGGGGCCGCCGTCGGAGGACCACGCGCCGCCTCTGCCGCTGGACCCGTTTGGGGCCAAGCCCTTCCACCCGCAGGGGCAGGCGGGCGACACGGCGACGGCTAACGGAAGGCCGCGGGCCGGCTCGCAGCATGGCGGTGCTCTGGGCGATGTCGGAGGGAACATCATGGACGACTTCGGGGCAGTGCCCTTCACAGAGCTGGTCATCTGCAGCGGACATCCCCAACAGCAGCAGCAGCAGCAGCAGCAGCAGGTGGTGGACCTGGATCCATTTGGGGCCGCACCCTTCCCATCCAAGCAGTGATTTGAACCCTGACCCCCCCCCCCCCCCACACACACACACACACACACACACACACACACACACACACACACACACACACACACCCCTCCACTTTAAAGTCCTGCAGAGTTCCTCTTCTATACTCCTCGTCTTCCATGCAACACATGAATACGCACTTACACTGATGATTCTCTCTGATGCTTACTTCAAGAAGAACCCTCAGCACACAGAAACACACACACACACACACATATTCCCACCCACGCATTCCCCCACGCACCTGTACTAAGGGTATCGTGCACATGTCTGCAGAGCCATGTTGCTTTTCTTGCCTCCACTAAAACTGAAACTGGCTGCTGCAGATGTGATGCACACACCTGGCAACAAGCGCTGCCCCTTTCTGCCCCTTTCTGCCCCTTTCTGCCCCTTTCTGCCCCTTTCTGCCCCTTTCTGCACTCTCTCCACTTAGACAGAGAGCAAGAAAGACTATTGATGTTTTTGGAACTAATCACTTCTAACTGGCCTGAATATCCACTCTCTAACCTTGTGATGATGACGATGACGACGACGATGACAATGATGATGGTGATTCTAAAGATCATGAACATTTTTTTAATGGCTCTGCATTTGTAGCCTTTAGCCTCCACTAGTTCGCTGAGAAGCCTTCAATGCTGCATTTTTACACGTGTCCGGGAAAGTACCATGCAGCTCAAGTGAAATGTGAGATTTTTGAAGAGGGGAAGCATTCTCTAATCATAAAGCAAGTAGGATGTGACACTTCCCTCTTCTTTTCCCTTGAACATGCCACTTCAGCGCCCGCCTGTACGCGCAGACCATGCACACAGCTGTAATAAGGGGCTTATTACATGTAATAATGGGCTTATTACATGTAATAATGGGCATATTACATGTAATAATGGGCATATTACGACTACAGCTCCTCATGGGCGATCTCTGCTGTTCTGTCCACCCACCGGTTAGCTGCCAGTTTGGTAAGGAGAGACTGTGGCTGACTAGTAGCTAGTAGCTCTGATAACTCAAGCCAGAGACGCTGTGGAACAACTAGCGTGGGATGTGGACCTTAGGGCTATAGATTTGCAGTGAAAGCTCCTTGTGTAGATGGTGGCTTTCTGCATGGTCTACTAGTTAGGTTTAATTTCGCACCACAAAGCCTTATATGGGCACGGCTCCGCCCTGCTGCATAGTACCTCGGAAACCAACACACAAAATGGCTGTTGTCGGCCGCGAGGGCGACGGAATCATTTCAGTGTACGCCTTTCTCTCCATTTGTGTTTGTTCATCTACTCACACCAGATTTTTCTATGCATATTTTTTACATTACTAAGTGCTTTTGAATACATAGAAGCATTTTAGATGTGGTTGTTTTTTTATATTTTACTTTCCCTAAATACTTAAAGGGAACCTTCTTTTTTTTCCTTTGGATGACTGGCTTCATTTTATCAATTGAGACTTCATCACATAGAACAAACTGTATTACCGAGATGCTTTCAAATAGACAAATGAGCCACGTACTAGCCACAATCACGATCATGTGATGTCTCCTGTGATTACCTAGTGATGACACGTTGTACAGTAACAATACTCAAAACTAGAAATAGATAGCTTTATCATGGAAGAAGAACACAAAACTAAGTATCTGTACTGTTCCTGTGAACCCTGTAAGCACATGCAAACACACACACTCACTCACTCACACACACACACACACACACACACACACACACACACACACACACACCTCCAGTCCGATCATGGCTACAGCGCTAGCACAGTAGATGTTTTTTGTAAGACAATAAGGGATTTTTGTGTCCATCCATGCTTTAAAAGTCACTCAGTTGCGTTGAGCTGTGATGAGGCTGGGGGGGTTGACCATCACCAACCCGGCTGAACAATGCTCCTGCCCCTCTGTAACGCAACACCTCCTCTGATGACATCATGCCGTTTGGTCTGGCGCCAGACATCTTCGTTGGGCTGCGTTGTTGAGCGGGTGGTCCAGACAGCGGCCCGAAGGGGCTGACCTTGGCCAGATCCGATACACCATCTGCTGTTTGACACTGAGCTGGGGGGCATTCTCCCAAGTACATGGTCTAGCGACAAACCTGGGTTTGTTGACTCCAAGTAAGTAGTAATCCTCCTAAAAGAAGAGCTCTCTGGCCCCATAGTAAAAACAAAGGGCTATTTTTTGTTGGAGGTTTATCACTTATTCTGAGTTAATGTACCTATTTGTGGTGACTAAATCACCCTGCTGGTCACTGGCACTTGCTTAACTTCACCTCACCCCAGTTCTTAGTCCTGGGATATCTCTCCTCCACCAAGGGACTTTTTTATATATATGTGCCATTTTCGTTTTTCACACGATTCGCCTGACCTAATATTTTTTTTTTCTGTGTGACATTTATCATGCTGTATTGCTTTCTAACAATGCAATAAAATGTTGGTTTCACTCAGTGGTGCGTATGACTTGAGTTTTATCAAGTTTATTGATGGCTGCAATTCTAAAAATCAAATAACGTGTCCAGTTCATTATGGATATTGTAAGCACTTTTATGCTTTCTGTTGACTAAAGTCCATTTGCTGCTCAATTGAGCTCTTGAAGCCATTAACTTGTGGAACCCAAATTGTATGCCTGACAAGAAGGCAAAATCCAATGAAAATCACCATGCTATCTGAAGAACTACTCAATTCCCAAATCTCCCCCAAAGAAGTGGATGCAGGCATGGGCAAGTCAGCACGAGCTGGAAATGACAGAAGCCACCACAGATTCTTACTAAGGGTTTCCCATTTATTTCAAATCATTCAAGTTAGTCAGTGGCATAGTGGTACAGGTCTGAGTAGAAAAAAAACAAAAGACTATCCACAGAAACATCAGATGAGCTCAGTATAGGGGTAAAGATCCGAGTCTAGTGTGTCACATGTCCCACACAGACTGGGCTGTATAAACAATCAGGACACGGATCATACAGCAAGATAAATTATTCCACAATCCAACCATTTCCTCCTTTCACTTTCCAATGTAAACACCACAAGCGGTGAGACACTTAAGGCTTTCTCTCCAGAGTAGACACAGGAAGAAGGATAGTCCAATCACAAGCCAGGCTGGCGATCATGTGGTTATTAATTTAGTTCTATTAAAGAGTTCTTAATTAGAAGGGTTCTTGATTGAGGGTTGTGAAAGGCCTGTGGATGCATCCCTGCTCTGGTCCACTCATGTCCGTGTGGACAGGAAGGTGTCAGTGATGCACATTCTCAAAGTGATACTGAAGGATTGCTTCCGGGTTCAGTAATGCAGAGGGGCCAGCCCAAGGGGAGTTTAGAAACCCTCCCCATCCTCCAACGCTTCCATGTACAGAACATCACCAGACATGGGGTTGAACCAAACAAACGTTCATTAGCAGAATAGTATGACTTGAGTTCATACTCACACAAAATTAAAACCAAAACACATCCTAAT
This sequence comes from Alosa sapidissima, assembly GCF_018492685.1. Taxonomy (NCBI): domain Eukaryota; kingdom Metazoa; phylum Chordata; class Actinopteri; order Clupeiformes; family Clupeidae; genus Alosa; species Alosa sapidissima. Next base: position 9,381,826 of record NC_055964.1, read on the forward strand.
AAAATAATACTGAAGTATATATTTTTAGCATTGTACCACACAGAACATCTGGTAGGCCTAGTCCTAGTTGTGAAGAGAGAATCTCGCTCTCAGGTGACTGTTTGTTCTAAGGTTAAATTTTAACACCACAATTGTAGATGGACAGAGCTATGCTCCACTCACACACACATACGCACACTTTAAATACAAAATAATCCTTTTAAAGTCTTATAACTAAATACTGAAATAGATTAAATAAATAGCGGACATAAATTCAGATACAGTTAAGTGTTACAGAATACATTTCCACCATTACGTATGCAACTAGGCAGCCAAAAAGTATCATATGAATTCTGCCTTACAAGACCCTAAACGTGTTAGTGACAGTAGTATACATTAAATGCCTATGCTTATGTACGCTAAGGACAACAGATAAATCAACAAGGACATCAATCGCAGTTGTGATCGACTGACAATCTCTGTCAGAAAAAATAATAAAAATTGCAGAATGCCAAACTTGATCACATAAGAAAAAACATTTTTAGCAGTGTTACAGTTAATACACATTTAGTTGCTCGAATCGTTCATGGACATGCCAATGTGACCGGTTGTGCTCAACCTTCACCTTCAGTCTTTGGTTAAACCATCGTGATTGCCATGCATTTCTCCCTCTATACTGATTATTGCTCCAGGCACAGTATCTAACAACATCCAGCATTTGATATTACTGCAGACATTCCCAAACGTGAAGGAACAGCGCAGGTGTAGCCTGCACTACTTTACGGGGCAGGCGTGGTCTGCATCACAACATTGAATGTATGGCCTGCACTACTGAGAAATGTCAGTTTCACAACACAGAAATACAAAGACAGACATTCAGAGAAAGTACATTGAGGAATAGGGAGCTGTTTGTGGCCCTTGTTCTGACTACTGTGAAGACACGAGTGGACCTGTGGCAACATGTACATTACAGGTAAGACTGATATGTATGATATTTGTTTCACTGTGCCCAGCACGACATGGTCTTCTGAAAAACAAAAACAAAATCTCTCAATTCGTCATCAACAATCTGAAGGAAGTGGTAAGCACAAGACAACAATAGCTTAAACAGTCCAATTGCTACAAAAATGAATAATTTCCTTAAGTAGAAGCTACAAATCTTCGATATGCCTTTAAATATTAATACTTTCCCTCACACAGGTCTTTGAAGCTCAGCAAATCGGTAGGGATGGGCATGGTAGGCACTTCTATTTAGTGTTGCGTGATTGTATGAAGCAAGTTCTAACAATTATTAACATTCTGGCCCAAGAGAGTCTGACACAAAGTGAGGGCTAGTTAATTTCAAATTAGGGCCTTTCAAAGTTCCATCATCCCTACGGTCAGCAGAGGTGAGGCTCATGTTGATGACCTCGTCAGTAGAAGACAGACGGACAGACAGGGTGTGGCTGGCCTAAGCGTGCAGCGGGTGATCGGCGCAGGGGTGGCTGTGCCTGTAGTCAGTGATAAAGAGCACGGACTGGTGCCACCAGTAGAACATCAGAACCACCAGCATGTGCCACAGCTGGTGACTGGCACCCAGGTAGTTCAGCTGGCCTGGGGGTGGACACACACACACACATACACACATAATTTCATTAGATACCAAATAAAACCTAAGGTCTTGCTTGGTACACTTACGGAAGTGCATAGTTTTAGCATAGTACCACACAGAACATGCCTAGTCCTTGATATGATATGGTGACAATCACCCACAGAAAACCATCAGTCCATGTCTGGCTTAATTTTGGAGTTCCATCTAACACAAATTCAATGGAGAGCTACACACACACTCACACACAGTATTACTGTACACACAAATCTCTTCTCCGCACTCATTTCACTAGTGTCTTCCTGACAAGGAGACCCATCATAAAAGAGCAGCAGGCCTCATGGAAGGTCATTCTACACAGCAGACTGTCTGGGGAGGCCTGATGCACATGTTTAAAATGAGGCATGGGAATTGGCATGAGCCACACACACTAGACACAGGTATAGGAGAAACTACAGTCATAACACAGATGTTATGTGCCGGTCAGGAACCAATAAAAGTGGTTACAATGTATATTCACAGCGTGCTACTGGTACGTACAGTATGGTGGTTGACTATTCTGATTAGCTTTGTCCTGTCCAGTTCAGTCATAGCTAACATGTACCAGAACCTCACCTGGGAAGTAACGTTCCGGAACTTTGGAGACATAGAAGAGGAAGGCAGCCGCTGCGATCACGTACATGACCAGAACACGTGGAACAAATGCCTGAGAGACAGAGAGAGCGTCATTAGAACCTAGGCATCACACAGAGGAGACCATGGGAACAGACACAGCCACCAACAGGAGGCTCTTCTTCAAACATGTAGTTTTAAAAAGACCTATTGTTCTCATTTTCAATATTACCATTTTTCTTTTTGGGGTTTTCAGTGTTAAAAAAAACAACAATATTTTCCGTAGCAACAAAGGGATTGCCCACCGAGGGATTTATTACCTGGACAACTTCTGAGTGGATGCCCCCGCTTAGCCATACCCAGTGCATTGTAGGAATGAGGCCGTAGCCGGCGACAGAGCAGAAGATGACGGAGCGGATCCTTTGCCACTGCTTGCTCAGGTACAGCGGGTGGATCTGGGCCAGGAACACGGCTAGCGTCATGGCCAACACCGCCACCAGGTACACCTGCCGCCAGTACTGAAGGAGTGCAACACACACACACACACACACACACACAGACACAGGGCATGAGTATCTGTAACACCACCACCTAGTACATCTGCCGCCAATACTGGGGGAGAACAACACACACAGACCCAGGGACAGGACATGACTTTCTGCAATACTGCCACCAGGTACATTTGCTGCCAGTATCTGGGAAGAACACACACACACACACACACACAAAACATGAGTATCTGTGAATAGGAACACACACACACAGAGCATGAGTATCTGTGAATAGGAACACACACACACAGAGCATGAGTATCTGTGAATAGGAACACACACACACAGAGCATGAGTATCTGTGAATAGGAACACACACACACAGAGCATGAGTATCTGTGAACACACTGGAACACCGCCACAAAATACACCTGCTACCAGTACTGTAGAGAACACACACACACACACACACACACACACACACACACACACACAAGCAGAGCATCAGTATCAGACACATGGCCAGCATTATGTCCAACGCTGTCACCAAATACACTGCAGTGCACACATACACACTCACACAGAGCATCTATATGTATAATGCTATCTATAATCTATAAAATGATGAACACTTCACAGCAATATGATCAAAAACCATAACACAATACTGTATAACCACATGAATCAAGATGGCGAATAAAAGAAGGCATCAGCGATCTCTGAATCTCACTCCATCCATCCCTCCTTCTGCCTTTCCATTTCCCTCCCTCACTGTCTCTCTCTCTTACACACCCCCCCACACACACACTTCTGCCTCTCCGTCTCTGGGGACTTGGCAGATTGAGTCGTCACCCAGCATCGGAAGCTAAACGCTTGGCGTGGGCAGCGCAGCACAGCGAGGCTGGCCCCATCCCCCGGGTGATGGCGGTGGGGAGTGGACCAGAGTGGAGTGGCAGGCCAGACGCCCAGACAGAGAGAGAGAGAGAGAGAGAGAGAGAGAGAGAGAGAGAGAGAGAGAGAGAGAGAGAGAGAGAGAGAGAGAGAGAGAGAGAGAGAAGAGAAAGAGAAAGAGAGAGAGGGGAAATATAGAGGAGGGGGAAGTGTGAGAAAGACTGCAAAAAAGCAGAGAGAAGATGGATGGATGGATGGATGGATGGATGGATGGATGGGAGACTGAAATCATTGGGAAGAGAAGAAAAGGGGCAGGTCCAGAAGAGGTCTGGAAGAAATTCGATAGATGGTGGAAAGAGAGGGGAAGGGAGGAGAGGAAATTACGGAGTGATATAGAAATGGAAGGGAGAGGAGATAGTAGCATAGGGAGAAAATAAAGGGCACAAGATGAAAAAAGAGAGAGAAACAAAAACAGAGAAATAAATGGGGAAACAGAGGATGAAAAACATGACATATGGAGAGACAGAGTATGAGGACAACGTACAGAAAGGGAGAAAGCAAGGTGTGTGTGTGTGTGTGTGTGTGAGAGAGAGAGAGAGAGTGAGGGAGAGACAGAGAAAGAGAGAGATACATAAGGCATCATTAAAGATCTATCATTTCTATGGTAAGAGATCAATCCTAAGACAGCAATGTGAATGTCAGCTATGTCTTACCACACACCACACAAACTAGTCATAACTAAAAGACCCCTTCAGCGAACATCCATCTGCCAGGCAGACTAAAGATGGAAACAGCGGCCAGTAGCACCATCACTGAACATGTGATCAAAATGCAGCATCAACATCTGGGAGCGATTTCATCCAAAAGGATCGACACATAGAACTATGAAGAAAGTGTTCTGCCCGGATCAGACACGTAGTCCACGTAGCTTAAAGGCTCATGACGTGCTGTAAAACTGGTAGAGCCCACATAGCACAGCAACTGTGACTTTCACCGTTTATGCTCAAGAAGAGACAAGTGCTTCAGTTTGCAGAGTGTAGGCTAACACCACTTTGTGACTTCCTGAAGAGTAAGTACAACTTACAAAGAAGTTGGAAATCTGTTAAAAGTTTTCTTTAAAAAAAAAAAAAATAAATAAAAAATAAATAAATAAATAAAAAAATCTTCTCACATTTGTCAAACTTTCTCATCCTCAGCTGGGGTCTTTTCCACCAGCAGTGCCAAACCACTTTCTTGGTTCCTGTTTGGACCAAGGCAACATTTTCACTTAAGTCTCAGGAGCTTCCTTCTCACAAAGAGAAAGAGAGAAAATGGCCGTCTGGGGCCCAAACTCATCCAACCATCTCCGAGTGGGAGCTCTCTTCAACTGCACTAGTGTTCACCAACTTTACTAGTGCTTAACAACAACAACTTGCATTTATAAAGTGCTTTCAGTGCTTTACAGTGAAAAAAAGCACTTTACGGTGAAGGGAGACCTCACTATCCACCACCAATGTGTAGCACCCACCTGAGTGATGCATGGCAGCCATTATGTGCCAGAACGCTTAAGGTGGAAAGGGAAGGAATAGTGCTTGGTACTTCATCTGAAACCACAACATTGCTATACACCGCTTCCTGGTTTCATCCTCAAAAAGCAGGGCCAGAAGTGTGTTTCTGCAGTTTGAGTAGAGCAGACACAGACGTGATGTGTTTGAGATATGTGGATGTCAGATACTGAAACCATATATATTTTCCCTATTCAGCACGTTGCTTTGACACAAGCCTCTAATAGTAAGTAAACATTGATAAACACAAGTGTTTATGTCTTTATAAACAGGAGAGACTGAATGCTGAATGCTGCTGAAAAGACTACTCTTATAGGGAGAGCGGCTGCTTGGTTTGTTGACAGAGCTCACACAGTTTGGCCACTTGAGGTTGTTGGCGTAACAGACGGCAGAGCCACATGCACACCAGAATGCTACATCTCCCCCTGGTATAAATGCATTTCGCCCGCAGAAGTGGGCTGCCCTCTAAATGGTGTGTGTCCGTGTGTGTGTGTGTGTGTGTGACCACCTGTGCACAGTTCAGCATATTTTGTGTATGTGTTTGTAAACATATGTGTGTGTATGTGCTTGGGGGGTACTGAGTTAGTATGATGGTGTGGTCGTGTGTGTGTGTGTGTGTGTGTGTGTGTGTGTGTGTGTGCGTGGAAGAATTTGAGCATGATAAGAGTATGTGTGTGTTGCACAGGTAGCATATGCCCCAAGCAAAGACAGGCAGCCATCTGCTAGGTCAGCCCACTGTGGGAGAGTGCTGCTCAGGCCAACCAATAAATCTGGGCCTGTCAATGGTACCACACACACACACACACACACACGCACACACACACACGCACACACACACACGCACACGCACACACGCACGCACGCACACACACGCAAAGCACGCACACACAGCACACACACAGACACACACACACAGACACACTGAGACATTAAATTCACACACACAATAAATCTGGCCCTGCCATTGTTACACTACACACACGTGTTTTAAACATACAAAAAAATGACCACTGAGAGGCACATACTGTACACACACAATAAATTTCAGTGTGTCAATATAACAAAGACACGATCACACATACACACACGCAAACTACAGATATCATTATCAATGATACACCACAAATAACTTAAACCTGTGAATAAAATTGAAGAATTAATCAACACCCTCACACCGAAACTTTGAAGAATGGATATAGGAGACACTTAGCATTGAAAACCATTCACTCAAATAGAGAAGACTTTCTTTGTGTTTATAAAGGCTGCTCACTCTACAGGAATAGACTGAGAGAGGGGGGAGAGCAGAAACGATACTAAAACTTACATTATTGCAGTAGAAGGCGTAGAAGACCCCAGGCACATAGCATCCCAAGATGCCGATGGAGATTCCAGCATAGTCCAGCGCCATCCAGCGGCGACTGGTCTTCTCTGAGCGATGGCAGCAGAAGAGATGGTATCCCACCGAGCACAACATGCACACCTGAGACCACAAACACACACACACACACTGTTAGGGTACACTGAAACTCAAGGCATGAGTCACACAGTATGTAGTATTTAGACATGACCACTTATTATCGGATAACCACACTTTTATTTTTTTTTTGGATTCACTGTTATAACCAAACTTTTTAAAAACAAATGTTAACAAGGTCACTCACACACACATACCACATACACACACACCTGGAAGCAGAATAGTCCGATGGCGTGGATGACATAGTCTTCCCTGGAGGCGCCAGTGGCGGGCAGTATAGTGGTCATGTCATGCAGGGCCAGTGTCAGGAACATCAGGAAGCCCAGCAGGTGACTCCAGATGTTCACCGTCTCATTGGACAGGATGAGGAGGCTGAGGAGGAAGAAGAAGACCGCGCTCCTGACGTTACACAGAGTGATTACAGCTCTTCACTCTCACTAGTTCTACTCTCAGTGTAAGATGGATGGATGACCAGTTGCTGATGAGTTTAAAATTGACTAGTGAAGGATTGAGTACCACCTGTTGGCTACTACTAATTCAAAAACAAAGCTCATCATCAGGGGTGTCGGACTGGGGGTAAAACCACTACTGATTATAGGGGCCCAAGGGGACAGAGGGCCCTTGAGAAGTCTGGAATATATTTTATTTTACCTGGATATTTTAATTTCCTAATTAAATTTCATAACATGGGGGCCCATCAGGACTGCCTATGCAGGGGCCCAGGATCTTGTGCTATGCTCCCTTCTAAAAAGCTCTCTCATAGGACAGAGGTGCAATGTCGTGGCTTGTTGCTTGATTGTTTCATGTAAACACTAGTATTTGAGGTCAACTGAGGTTCTCTTTGCCACAGGCTGTCAACACAAGAGCTGTTAATGTGACCCAGTTCATTCAATAGGCTAAGATCCTCACCCACCTTTTGATGCAAAGCCTGGAGGTCAGGTAGGCTCGGTAGCCATCCGTGATATACGGGTTCTCCCTCAGGAAGCCGGGTATCTGCTCGTAGGTGTAAAGCCGAATGCCTCTGGGTACAATGACCGGCCAGTACTGGTAGCTACCAAGCTCGATGTACTGCGCACTCTTGAGCAGCTTCTGCGGCATGGTTAGGGCATCTCACAGACACAACGTAAATCTGGACTGGAAGACAGTGACGAGGATCAACAGTTGTCTGGACAAAACAATATTTGCCTTACACTCAAGGCTTTTAGACAAACTATGCGACTGTATGTGTTAAAGCCAGCCAGCCCACCTATAAGACAATAAATTAAAATCGTCCTAATTATCGACAGACAGATGCTGATCACTCATTAGACCGCAGGTATTCCTCTCTTTTAGATCGCACCAATGTTTCACAGCAAATCACATTAAGCCTAACAGTGACAAAGTTGGTAAAACCATTTGCTTGTCAACATTAAGAAAACTGCTATGACAGCTATCTTGCTAAAGTTACCTGTCTTACACTAAAGATACCTTTACACTAACTATGCTGCTGCTAACATTGCAATTGTAGTGAAGTTAGATTAACTTTAGCTAACTAGGATCCAGTTTGTTAGCTGATTAGCTAGTGAATTTCTAACGTCATGCCATCAAAAGTCCATACTGACCAATAGTTAACATTACACATATTTGATTTTAATACAATACTATCAAAAAGAGGTATGTGACAACTTTTTAGTATAGCTTTGGTCAGTTGGCTGGCTATTTCACGTTATTAACTTCCTAAATTAGCCAGCTAACAAATAGCTTGCTATGCTAGCGAACCAACTACTGTAACGTTAGCTATCTTGCAAGTTCATTCATATCTTCTTCTCGTTACCTTTAAACTCACTGTGAGTGCAAAGCGTGCCGTCGAGCAGCTCATATTGATTAAATTCAGAATGCCCTCTCAGAGTCGCGATTCATTTTCTTGTCCCAGAGTTGCTCTTCATAATCCCTTTAAAACAGGCTAGCTAAGATTAAGGTTTAGGTAAGTAAAGTGAAGAAACAGATAGCCTGTTTTGCGTTAGCCAGGCCAACAGGGCAGCCTGGAAATGAATGAGGACCATTAGTACGCTTATTACATTGCCTGCGCAGAATATGCACAAAGGACATCAACAAGTGAAACCAGAAAATTGGACCTCTAACCTGTTGTAACCTTAGTCTATGATGTCAACCAAGTGATTCGACCTAATCCTGTAAGTTAGTTAAACGTGCCCACTCCTAATCAATCAGGCATGTCATCCATCATTTTGGGCATGTTCCTTTTTTTCATTCAAAATAGGCTATGTCGTAGGCTAGTCTGTTAAAGGTCTATCTTTGATGATACAACCATGATGCAAACTACCCAAATGAGCGAATTCATTAGTTATTTATCTCCAATGAATCCAAAGGCTAGTAAAGTGACAGTGTGAGACTCCAGCGAAGGTCCACATGACTCTGCCCTAAGGACATTTCTCAGAGTTCTTCCCACCACAGCAATTTGAGTTTGTTTTCATCTGTGGGCGACAGCATGTTGCTGTGAGATATCACAAATTGTCATAATTTTTACACAGATAAACGTTCGTGGCAGACTGCTGTCAACACGCTTTTTTCCATTGAGGCATTCCAGCAACCTCTCAGGTGTAGGCCTACTCCCCGCGGGGCACAATCACACTTCGTCCTCGGCTTTTACACCCCCAGATAATTGCGTGGCTCTCGAGCTGGAGTGAGTTCTTCATTAGCGCGCCTAATTCACCTTTCAGCGCTGCGATCTTCAACAAGCTGTCAACTGCACTGCCACACTTTTTTTTATTCTCTCTCTCTCTCTCTCTCTCGATCTCCGCATGACATGTGTGTCCAAATGCAAAAAAATTCAACATAGGCCTACTCAGTGAATTCACTCTCTCTCTTTAGGCTACTTTCGTAGGCCTATTTGTGGTGTCCTTTTCAGCCCCTCTCTCCCTCACTGTCTCTCTTTCTCTCTCTCTCTCTCTCTCTCTCTCTCTCTCTCTCTCTCTCTCTATTTTTTTTCTTTTATCTGCCTTGTTTATTTTTTGCATGATGCTTTTGCATGAACCAAAAAAGCACACAGACACACACACACACACACTAAATGCATTAACTGACTCACATGCCTGTACACATACACCACACGGTGACATGTGGGCTCCAAATCGCAGTCTGGTCAGAGCGCGGCCCTTTGTGCACACTGAGGGAGCCCCAGCTGGACATGCTGCGGCTGCCTGTCCATCTGGTGATGCTTGCGCCTGGGTGAAGAGGACCAGACGTCAGGGCCAGCAAGCGACTCCGCTGGAGTCTGCGAGCCATCGGAGGGACAGGGCAACGGTGACTCTGACAGTGTGTTTTCGAAGCGGCCTCTCGCTTTCTCCGGCGCCCTGGCCACCTTTGGCCTGATGCGTTGTGACAAGCTACTGCACTTGCCTATTTTTAAACCCTCCACACTTTGCGGGGTTGTCCTCATTTCTTTCTGTTAATGTGGGAAAATAGGACACAGTTGCTCAAGGTGCAATATGCAACTACTTGGCACTATTAGTGGTCAGTCAATTAGTTTTGCCTGAGTGGTGGGTCACATGCTATCCCTCGTGGTAGCCTTCCATGCTGCAGGGAAGAGAGGCTGTTTTAGGATCCTCTCTGTGCCATAGTCCTTGTTATACTGCTGTGATACATTCTGCCTCTTCTGTCTATTGTTCTACACTATAGAATCAATTTACTGCTTTTAATCATCATTGATAGCCATTCAAGTTCTTGAGCACAAGTGAAGAAGTACTTTTTTAATGGCTTCTATTGCCAAGAAAACCAAACTGTGTTCTTAGTTTTAAAAAAAGCTATGCTATTCCCATTAGCTGCCCAGTCATAGTGCCTGATTGAAATGGATCCTTCCTGTGGTGTTACCTGCAGCAACCTGCCTGTGACAGATCCCAGCCCAGACTGACAGCCCACAGCTTGCGTGCCACCTCCCTACACTGGCCAGAGTCTTTGTGGAGATGGGGTCCATTATGGTCCAAAGAGAGAGCCTGCGCCAAGAGGCGTTCAATACGGAGCTGACAGGGTTGGTGTGGCGGCGCGCTGCTGATGCATGCTGGGAAACAGCAGGCTGTGTCAGCTCTCCACTGAACTCTCTCTCACTCTCTCTCCATTTCTTTCTTTCTGTCTCATGTCATCTTTCTCAGTTCTTGTTTCTTCCCCTTTCTCTATCAGTTTTCATCTTCTCTTCTGTATCTGGTACTCCTTCCTCTCCTCTCCCTCCCATCTCTTTGTCTCTCCCTCATTCCCTCTCTTCCCTCTCCTCTCCCTCTCTTTTTCCATCCATCCCTCTCGCCCTCCCCCCTTTTTTATTTATAGCCTGCGCCATGAGACATCTGCTGCTGATGGGCCCTGTCTGCCGTGTCCACACAGAGGGAGTGTGTCAGGGGTGTCTCTCTCTGTGTGTGTGTGTGTGTGTATGTGTGTGTGTGTGTTTGTGTGCGGCGGGATGCATGCCAAGCTCCGGCTGCGCGGGTGTCCTCTCCCATCGCCTTTCCCCGCCACTGATGCACTGTGGTCGGGGACCCGTCGGACGGAGACTAGGGCCCCCTCTCCGCTCTCAGCCCGACCCCTCCTCCTCGGATCACCACTGCCGTGCAGGCTGGACGTTCACTCGATGTGAGGGCTGCGGCTTGTTTTGTGTCTTGTTGTCTGGGCAGCTCTGGTCGACTGGCTATTTCTGGGCAGCAGAAGCGAGGATGGCGGGGTGTGGTGGGTTGACATTCAGAAAGGGGCTAAAGCCATCCAGTGCGGTATTCTTCTATTACTCTCCTCTTTTTCGCTTTCTACGTAACCAGCCATGGCTCAGAGCAAAGAGGACAGATCTGTTTGCTGTTTTCTTTCCCTCAGTAGAAACAAAAGATGTTTGTAAGAGACAAAGGAGCGGGGGGCAGTGAATGGCACATCTTGTGGAACATCTTGTGCATTTTCTTGTCTTATTTGGTCTTCCTGAAAATAGCACTTCTCAAGTCCAAAACACAGCAGAAGCTAGAATTCTGTCCAAACAAGTGACCGCAGATTTGATCCCCTCTCTTTATATTAGGCAAATACATTTCTAAGAATTACATTTGTTCAAGTTCTACACTTCAAATGTCCATAGGCCTGCAGTCTTCTTGAGCATGCAATTATTTAATTAGAGAGTTAGAGTTTGCATTAGACTCTAGTAAACTATAGGATATCTTAACATGCATGTTGTACATGCTGACGACTGCACTCACACCATCTCACTCAAGACACAATTGATGGAACCACAATGGACTCACTGAATATTGGCATAAATATGCATATAAGAGTTGTATCTCTACGGTATGTAAATACATACAATAATATAACTGGCCCCAAATGATGAACCTTGTGTTTGTTTACCTGTATCTGCTATTCAGTCACATGAATAGGCCCTTAATTATGGAGCCCACATTGGCCATTCTTATGCAGCTGTTCGCTGATAGGAAAAAAATGAGGACACAAGTGTCTGTCAGGGATTTTGTCTCCTTCCCCTCGGTCTCCGCATTTAAAAGTTTCATCTGCACAACAATATTGAGTGAAATCAAATTGCATGTTAATCTTGAGCCTTTCCCTTCCTTCCATTCTCCACCGGCTTCAGTGTCTTCGATGACATCTGGGCTCTCACTCTTACAATTCCCTGGGGGTCGAAGAAAAGGGAAAACAATTTCCACAATAAGCGCGAGATTAGAGGCTCCACTGTGATTGTCATGTGGGGTTGAGCGTCCGCGGGAACAAGATTAATGTATTGTAATATTAACAATTGTTTGGTGTGTGTCACTTCTTGCCGGGCCGGATAAGGAGCGAGGTAAGTCCTCATTTATGGATAAAATCGTAAGCCTTGCGGCCTTTTGAATCGGCACCAGACAAGCTAAGCCTCTCGACTGAACTCTGAGAAGTCTCTCTCCAACAATGACCAATAAGCCTTTCATTAGTACACTGATTGTAGATTATTCATGCATATTGCTCTTTTCCAAGTTATCCTGTCTCTTTCTTTTTTTATTGTGGTCTGGTGCTCCATGGAAATTAAATTGAATATCCTCAGAGGGACAAAGCTGCTTTAAAATAAACATCAAGTTATCAACTGTCTTCTTAGCAAGAAATAGAAAAAAATAGCAAGGACTTGTGAGTGGGCACAGTATGTCCTAAATCCTGACGCATATTGCATGTGTAAGTCACAAGTTGTAGGAGGATGTGGAGTTATGATTGTCAATTACATGTTGAGTACCGGTAATTGCAAAAAGGTTGATTAAAAATGGTAAACAAAGCAGGTTAGTTGGAACTTCTGTGCTTCAGTGCTTGAAATTGTTATTTCATACCAGTGGTACAGCAGGTAGATATTTAATTCTAAAAGCTACAATGTGAAGTACTTGTAGATTGTGTGCAATTAAGTTAAGCACAATTTTCCAGACACTGTCACTGAAATTATACCTCAGTGGTTACTACAACAACAACAACACATTCATTGCATATCTGATTATGCTAAGTTGTTCTGAACTTCATTCTTAACCTATTCTTGAGCGATTTGTGTCTGTGCACATCCAGGCTGTATTTCTGCAGTTGGCCTGCAGGTGTCAGCCTGTATACATCTATGTTCAAACAGAGAGTTGGGACTGAAGTCTCAGTAGGTTCTCTGAGGTCCTCCATTGACTCTTCACGACCACCACCACCTATTGTCCACTTATCGCAGGTCAATCTTTAGTTTACATTATCTTAAAGTAATCCACAACCACTGAGGTATGACTAGATGAATGAACGAACGACAAATCAATGTAATGTAACCAGTCAACTGAATCAGTTGCTTTAAGTACAAAAACAAATTTCGAATTTCCAATTCATCATGATGTCGTCATTGAAATGCTCTCTTTTTTATTCAGTTGTATTTAATAGTGTTTCAGTATTAGCTCTACCAAATTCCTTCAACCCATAATACAGAGTCACAATGTCTCTGTGACTGGGCATAAGAGGCAGCAACCCCTGTGTGAACTGTTTGTACACAGGTTATCTGATGGATGTGGAGCCCTGCATAGGGCAAGATTATAGCACAGCAGGTTGACTGCATTCCCACTAGATGGTACTATGGCAACTGACTGCTGAGCTCAGCTCTGGTGTGTGTGTGTGTGAGCAAGCGTGCGTGTGTGTGTGTGTGTGTGTGTGTGTGTGCATATGTGTGACCTCAGCAGCATTCCCGTTGGCTCTGCTCATCAGCACAGAATGTCTCGTAAAGGGCCAATAACCAGCCAGAGCTCTCTCTCTGTCAGGGACATTATGTGTGTGTGTTTGTGTCTGTGAGTGTGTGTGTGGGAGATAGATTCCAATGCTAATTTTGCTCTGTTTGTCTGGGAGTGAATGCATTGTGTGCGTGTGTGTGTGTGTGTGTGTGTGTGTGTGTGTGTGTGTGTGTTACACGCATGCATGTGTTAGATACAATAAGACATAAATTCAGTGAAGAGTAAATGTTAAGTTTACTGTTTACTTTTTTCCCCATCAATTTAATGTATATGGGTATTGTCTTGTATGTATGTAATCACTGTAATAATCATGTAATCCTACACTCTTTTCTCTAAAAAATGAAAGAAAAAAAGAAACATAAATAGTCACACCACGTGAACACACAAAAACCTCCAATCAACCTGATTATCATTTGGCAAAACCTTTGTTTGGTCAGGAGTAACAGAACACACACGGACCTGCTTCTCTACGGCTCCTGCTAAAGATGATCTCTGAGAAGTTGCCGTGTGTCCTCAGCCAGGCCAGGGATGATTGAGGGAGATTGCCTGCAAGCCACAGAGCTCCGTCCAAGGCCCTCCGAGAGGAAGGGGAGGGGAGGTCTTGTGGCGGGGCGGGGGCATATATATCTGTGTTCCTGGGGAGATGGGGGTGTGTGGAGAGGGTGGCTCCGACCGTGAACCCTCCCTCCCTCCCTCCTCACCCCTGGAGTGCCCAGGGTCTGGGGCTGTCGGCAGGGTTGGCACTAATTCAGCTGAGCCCAACACATGCCACTAAAGCAAGCAAGACCCAGGGCAGTAAGGCCCTCCTGACTTACCTCAGAGAGAGAGAGAGAGAAAGAGAGAGGGAGAGGGAGAAAGAGTGCTGAAAGAGAGACAAACATGGGAGGGAATGAGGCCATAAGAGAGAAAGAGGGATGAGAATTGGGTGCCGTTTACACAACGCCAGTTTTTGTGAAACCGGTGAGGTTTTGTTAACGGTTACGCCTTGCGTGTACATGACGCCGGCAGTTTAGGAGACTGAAACAGGCCACCGAAGTGGGAACTTTTGAAACCGCCTGTAGGTGCGAAGCCGGCAACTTTATGACGACATATAAACTGTTTCAACAGTGTTTTCTTCTACGCGATTCACGCGAAATTATCACAGCGGCGCCATCGACTGGTCTGGCATATGCACTACAGCACATTTAGCCAGTTACACATCTGTGTGTACACGCAAGGTTTTTTCTTGCCGGTGTCGTTAAAGGTGTGAAAGCGGTAAGAGAAAATTCACCCGGCGGTTTCGTGTAAACGGCCCCTTGGATAGATGGAGAAAGAAGTTTTTCAGTGGGAGAGAGAGTGATGGAGAGAATGTGGGGAAGAGTGAGGCTAAAAGATAGACAGAAGTAAAGTGAGAGAGAAGCTAAAACAGTGGTAAAGAGAGAGGGGGTGGGAGAGAGAAACTGGTAGAAAGAAAAAGGGAGGCATAGAGAGAGTGGTAGAGAGAAAGAGAGGCATAGAGAAATGGTATAAAGAGGGAGGCATAGAGAGGAAGTGGTAGAGAGAGAGAGGGGTGGAGAGGGGGTGTGTTGGGGGGCGGGGTACTGGATGGAGCGTGTCTCAAGGTCAGAGCCATATCCGTGAATTGGGGTGGAAGAGAACTAATGAGATTTTCATTCTCTTTGCCCTGCACCGGTGGCATCACCTTGCCTCTCTGTCAATCTTCACACACACACACACACACACACACACACACACACACAAACACTCTCTCTCTCTCTCTCTCTCACACACACACACACACACACAAACACTCTCTCTCTCTCTCTCTCTCTCTCTCTCACACACACACACACACACACACACACACACAAACACTCTCTCTCTCTCTCTCTCTCTCTCTCTCACACACACACACACACACACACACACACACACACACACACACACACACACACACACACACACAGAAACACACTCAGACACACACACACCACACACACCTTTCTTCACCACCCTTCAAGCCGAGCTGAATCAAAAAAAGAAAGGGGAAAAAATGGACAGAAACGACAGGAGAGGTGGAGGAGTGGAGAGAAGGAGAGAGCGGGAGGAAAAAAAATCCTGTTTATTTTTTTAACAGGACTGTTAATCTATTTGGACTGGGCGTAATAGAACATTTGCATGGTGCCCCCTCAGAAGTGTCAGTGATAACCACGGGGTTGTGACATCCCCCCTAAATGTGCTGAGCTTTCTTCTCGTTCTCATCAAACACAGAGATCTTTATGGACTGTATCATATTGTGCAGTAATGTGCTTTATTGTCCACAGAATAAGCTTTTCTTAAAGGTAATTGGAAAGCTGGAAACGACGGCTATCGCCTGATTTTTAAATACATTATTTCTGAAATGTGGCTTGTGTAATGACCCTGTCGGTGTAAAATGTGAGATTTATCTTGGCAGGGAAAATTGATCCATTTCACCTTTGTCTAATGGAAATTTTTATCGGGGGGTTATCTGTTTATGTAAATGAGCGTGAGCCCCCGGAACAGGGGAATAAAAGGAACTTGAGGGTGCAGTTAATCTACCACTCGACATGTCAGTCAGAGCTCCCTCTCTCCCTTTCTATATCTCCCTCTGTCTGCCTGTGTGTGTGTGTGTGTGTGTGTGTGTGTGTGTGTGTCTTTTCTGGCAATACAGGGACATGAAAAGCTTTAGTGGAACATGATGAAGTGAGGGGCCATTTTGAGTCCAGTTTACCATGACAACCACTTGAACAGGAAATGCTATTCAGCTGTTAGAACTCCTTATAAAAAGCAACCACAGAAATAATGCAATATCTCATGAAGAACATTTGTGGTAACAAACAAAAACTGTGTATGAAGGCACAGTGTATAATCATTATTGAGACAAATTATATCTGTGAAGTAAATAGGGGTGAAGGATGTTTATAGTATTTTGGATTTAAACAAATCTATGACTATGAGTATGACTTTTATGATTATGTGCCATAGTGGCGTATTGTACATGTATGATTCGGGTGACTGACTCCTCCCCTGTGTACACACCTGACTGGCATGTGATCCACACAGTGCTTTCGGTCTGTTGTGTCTGGAACACAACCCATCATTTTCTCCAGAATGCATTTCATGTGTTGCCTGTCTGCTTTTGACAGGCCAGTCACTTAAGAGTAGGCAGGCCAGATTGACAAGACGTCCCGCGCGTGTGTGTGCGTGTGTGCGTGTGTGCGCGTGTGTGCGTGTGTGCGTGTGCGTGTGTGTGTGTGTGTGTGTGTGTGTGTGTGTGTGTGTGTGTGTGTGTATTTACGCCTGGGCACTCGCTCTGTGGTTTTGATGTTTTATGAGGGCTTTCTCCTGGTTGCCTGCATCATGTGTTGACAGTGATGCGCTGTTTGTTGAAATACAGCCGGGATCTCTCTCCCTCTCTCTCTCTCTCTCCCTCCCTCTCTCTCTCTCTCTCCCTGTCTCTCTCTTTCTCTCTCCGCTACTGAGGGGGACGGATAGAGATTTACCTGCAGTGTTTTTGTGGTCTGATCGTCCCAGAGGTGGCCATTTCTGTCAGGAACACTGAGACAGACGAGACGAGGGACAACCTTGCCGTGTGACAGACAAGACAAGACAAGACGGCGTGTGGACATACTGTAAGCGTGTCTAGGAAGTCCATTACAGCCCTATAAACTACACCACATCCTTAGAGGAGTTGCTGGTCACCACAACTTCCGATAGGGCACCAATTGGCCTGAAATGACATTCATACAATGAATGAAGTCTGTTTAGGACTTTATAATAGCTTCGCTGCGCAGCGGTCATAATTAGCATCAAATGCAAATCAAATGCCCATCTTTTAAGGTTTCTATTCCCTAAACAAGTTACCATACAAGCGCAGCCCAACTTCTCTGAACAGGGAAGTGTAAGCAGCTGAGAGCATCTGTGCCGTTTCTTTCTCTTTTCATGGCACTTTCTCAGGGACAGAAGAACTATTTTTCCAGTCAGTTGAATGGAAGAACACCAAGTTCCACAGCATGAACCAAATTCCCGAGAGGTTCCCCAGACGTAATCCATTCCTGTCATTTAGCTTAAAAAAAAAAAATCCTCAGGCCACAGCTGTCGTAAACATGCTCTTTACACGCTGACTTGGGACTCTCTCAGGTGCACGGGAGTCTCTCAGATGTGGCTGCCTTTAGTCAACTATGACGTGCACCATGGACGTTGGGTACGAGAGCAAGAGTGCTTTCCCCCTCCCCAGCGCCCCTCACAGGGACTTATGTGTCATTAAAAGAGCGCTTCGGATTGGCGCCGGCATTAAAAATGGATCCAGCACAGCAAATGGAGTGTCCCCTCTCATCCACCCCACAGGGGAGGGCTACTCTGACGGATGATAAGAGATGTCCCATGTTCCTATGTCTCTTCTCTCTGCCACCCTGTTAGATGATGGTCCCACACTTAGAGGACTGTCTT